>NC_141558.1:75035568-75108068 GCF_036417535.1 Chlamydotis macqueenii | reverse complement strand
TCAAAGGATACATTGTGGAACTCTAAGAATCCGCATCACAAAGACCAAAGTCAGTCTTACAAGGCTGCTGTTTACAGGAGTAATTAAAAAATTACAAACCAAAACATAAATCAAGAATTTTAAAAAGAGATATCAAAAGATATCTAAACCAGAGAAAATAATAAAGGGGGAAAAAAAGAGGTCATACATCTGGACTAAAATGTACGGTCTTAGTTTTCTTTTTATAATAAAATAAGAAAGGAGGCAAAGCTAAGGGCATCCAGAATAATACAAAGACTCAAGGGTCTTATATATTCAGAAAGGTTAGAAAAAGTAGGTTTGTATTGTTTAGAAAAGAGGATCTTATAAGAGACTTCAATGAGATACATGAAACTCTAAAGGGACCAAGGAAGAGAGATGCAGCAATGCTATTTGAGCAAGTGTCAAATGCAAGCTCAAGGGGACACAAAATTATGCCAGAAAAAAACCTGACAATGAAAATCTCTAAATGGAAATATCTTATACTAACAGCAAAATACTGACGATTGAAATGAGTGCAAATAGTTTAAATACTTTAAAAAAAAAAAACCCAAACAAATAAAACTTGGGAAAGTGATGTTAAATGAAAAAATATTTCTTAAATAGAAAGACTCAAATCAAAGTTTGAATCATGGTCTTACTTTAGCTTCATAGGCAGATGTGACCCACAATTAAGGTATTCCCTCACAATTTGATGAGAAATTAACAGTGGACAGTAGAAAGTCCTTTGAACTTGGACTTTCAACACCCCACAACATCATTTCACCCCCAGCATACTCCACCAAATAATCAAGTCAAAATTCAGTAACCCAACAAAGCATCAGACTAGGAGAATTAATTGCAATGTCAATCCCTGGCTGACCTTTCAGATTCTCCCCTGCTTTAAATCATCACTTCATTACCCAGCTGCACGCTGCCTCACAGCTTATCCACCCATCACCTTCCCACTCTGGCACCAGCTGGGTCACGGGACACTCAGTGGGCGCTTTCCTCCTCCTCCCTTCTTTCTTTCCAAAAGGGAAACAGGTTGTGGTCGAACAGCAGCACGTGTCACTAGCATCTTCCCCCCTAAGATGTGCAACGTGACAATGGTATCCCCTGGCAGAGGAATTAATAGCTGTGAGCAACTGTCATGCGAGTCCACCAGGAACCTGAGCAGGTAGGAGAAGAGGAAAGCATTTGAAAACACCAAATCTCCAAAAGGCTCTTGGGCAAAAAATGTGCTAAAATGAATTTAAGGATGGGGGAGACATTAGTACCTGAAGGGCAAAAATCCTCACAGGGTCTTACATCATGCCCAGATGAAGCTGTTCTGGGTATACAATTACTCTTAACACCTCCTGCAGTGAAACCATCAGGAAAAATGTACAAATAGAATCAACAGTGTTTATAAAAATAAGTTTAATCCAAACTGAATTCATCATACTTATAATTCAGCCAAGTGGCATCACCACAGGTCAGAGTGGACGTTGATGGGGACCCCGATTTCTGTGTGACTCTTTATACTGTCTGAGTTTCCTTACGCTTCAGAGTAATGACTTTCTACAGAGCAGCAGATACCTACTACCTTAAGGGGATATTGTTACGGGCACTAACATCAAGTTTTATATGACTGTAAATATGTCTTCAAATATCTGTTTATCCTTATCTAAAACTATTCTAACATTTCATCCAAAAACATATTTGTTGGTATTTCTGGCATCAAAATTAATTGTTATGATCCACCTGCTTATCCTAAATGTACTAAATTAACTCCAAGAAAATTATTTAATTTGGGAGCTAGAAATTTGAACTTTCAAGTATAAAAGTGATCAGAAAAGGTAACAGATAACAGAGGTAAACCTAGCATCTATTCAATACCAGATTTCCAGTAGGAAGGCAATATCTCAAGATGTACTGAGAGAGGATATTTTACATCCAATTAGGCAGGGAAGCCAAGCTGAATGGGTTAAAATTTGCCACCATCCCAAGTAAGTGATTTTCTTAACCCCTTAAGGATTCAAACCGCACTGGGAGGAAAAAAGCAGTTATGTAATGAATAGGAGAAGGGAAAATATGTCCCAAACTGGTTTGCCTGCAACAAGGTACAGATTCCTCAGCGGTTGGCAGGGAACAGCTGAGCTCCCTGGCTTATTCTTAGACCACACCCGAAAGAAAAACTAAAGGATATTTCAGGGAATAGGAAAACACAACAGCTCAGATAATGTCCCAGGCAGTATATTCATTACAGGCTCATCAGAGTGGATGCCTGCAATAGGAAGATTAAATACCCATTTACCAGCATCAGAGGAGAGTTTGGTTTTATAATGTATTGTCCCCTATTCCCCGTGAGGCTGCTTTGTTTGATAAAATGCTGAGTGTGGTGTAAAAATATCCCTCTCTCTGTAATTTGCACTCCTCTCCATTTAAAGCTATTCTTGCTGCAAACGAGAATTGAAAGCTGCTAAAATTAAGTGGTGTCAGTTCTCAATGACACTTTAATGATACAGCGCTCAGCAAATGAGATGAGAATGAATTCCAGCTTCTCTGCTAAAGATAGTAACCAGCACTAAACAGTATAATGCTCCAACTGGGCTACACTTCACCTGCTTCATTCATATTTAGTAGAACTGAAATAGGGAAACTATAATTAAAATGGTCATAAACAAAAAATGCTAATTTCTAATAGAGATGGCAGGAAACAACTGAAGCTTGTGAAATCAAAGCACAGCCTTTCTCTGTCCTGCCACGGAGGCTATCACTGGCTGACTGCAGGGCTGATGTGGTGCTATGGCACGTTTTCCTTGCGGCAGATACTACCACTCCCAGCAAGTTTAGTAGGAACCTACCTGACTGACAGAGACATGGGAAAAATGAAGATTAGGAAATCCTGCATGGTTTTGGGCTAAATGAAACTACTGCCTCTGAAAAAGCATTTAAGAAAAAAAAAAACAACACAACATGTAAACACTTTCTTTCTCTCAGTATTATTATAATTGGACCTCCAAGGATGTCCACTCAACCTTCCACATGGATCATGCCCGCAGCCTCACTAGCGCTAACAAATGACAATTTCAAAGTATGTCAACTAGGTGCTGTCACCTCTGTGCCCTCCTTGTGCCACTTCGGTGTTGCAAAGGTGTTTTATGATGGGACAATTACTGTCTGAAAAAAATTTACTTTGCTCAGGGCTTCTGAGCAGTGGGAGGCTCTGGTGCAGGGGGAAAAGTGATCCCATGAAGTGCACAAAGATCCTAGTGCTGCTCGAAATCCTAGTGCCTGAGCAGAGGCACTACCACCTTTCCTTCTGCCCTGTATAGCACGGGCTCACAGCCTGCATTTATAGTATACTGTATACTTTCTACAAACTGTCATGAAAGAGAAGTAAACTGTTTCCAGCCCTTGACAAAAACTGAGTTATTTTCATATAATGCCATTCCCTTCAGTGCAATAGCCAAGTCTGTCAAACGTGAATGGAAGGTAAATATTAAGGCATGCAAATTATAAAAAGCAGTCATTTTGGAGACAGAAGTATTTAGTACCACAGGAAATTTTCAGTGGACTGGCTAACAATTACATAAGACCTCTTGTAATCAAGTGAGTCAAAGTTTCAGAATTCACTGCAAGCACTTGCAGAATACTCCATATGATTATACTGGCAATGGAGTCATTTGCAATGATTGACAATCAGATCTTTATACTTAATAACAAGTTTTCTTTACAAATACAATATACTTGATGGATAAGTGATCCTGCAAATACTTTATAATGTTTTAAAGTAAGGTGGCAGAACTATTTTCCCACCCTCATATTGATGAAATCAAACTGTATTTGTACCCTGAGTCTTTACCCACAAGTACTTCCAATGTCTTCACAGAATCACAGAATCATAGAATGGTTAGGGTTGGAAGGGACCTTCAAAGGTCATCTAGTCCAACCCCCCTGCAAGGAGCAGGGACATTCCTGACTAGATCAGGTTGCTCAGAGCCTCATCCAGCCTGGCCTTGAACGTTTCCAGGGATGGGGCCTCCACCACCTTTCTGGGCAACCTGTTCCAGTGTTCTATAACTCGCATCGTAAAAAATTTTTTCCTAATTTCTAATCTAAATCTACCGCCCTCTATTTTAAAACCATTACCTCTCGTCCTATCGCAACAGGCCCTACTAAACAGCCTTTCCCCATCTTTCTTATAGGCCCCCTTGAGGTACTGGAAGACCGCTATCAGGTCTCCCCGGAGCCTCCTCTTCTCCAGGCTGAACAGCCCCAACTCTCTCAGCCTGTCCTCATAAGAGAGGTGCTCCAGCCCTTTTATCATCTTTGTGGCCCTCCTCTGGACCCTCTCCAACTGGTCCATGTCCTTCTTATGTTGGGGGCTCCAGAACTGGACACAGTACTCCAGGTGGGGTCTCACCAGGGCAGAGTAGAGGGGGAGAATCACCTCCCTCGACCTGCTGGCCACGCTTCTCCTGATGCAGCCCAGGATGCGGTTGGCCTTCTGGGCCACAAGGGCACATTGCCTGCTCATGTTAAGCTTCTCATCCACCAGCACTCCCAAGTCCTTCTCCTCAGGGCTGTTCTCAATCCATTCCCTGCCCAGCCTGTATTTGTGCCTGGGATTGCCATGACCCAGGTGCAGGACCTTGCACTTGGCCTGGTTGAACTTCATGAGGTTGGCATGGGCCCACCTCTCCAGCCTGTCAAGGTCCCTCTGGATGGCATCCCTCCCTTCCAGCATGTCGACAGCACCACACAACTTGGTGTCGTCGGCGAACTTGCTGAGGGTGCACTGTATCCCACTGTCCATGTCGCCGACAAAGATGTTGAACAGGGCCGGGCCCAGCACGGACCCCTGAGGAACGCCACTCGTGACCGGTCTCCACATGGACATTGAGCCGTTGACCACCACTTTCTGAGTGCGGCCATCCAGCCAACTCCTTATCCACCGAGTGGTCCGTCCATCAAACCCATGTCTCTCTAGTTTAGAGAGAAGGATGTCGTGCGGGACAGTGTCAAAAGCTTTGCACAAGTCCAGGTAGATGATGTCAGTTGCTCATGCCTTGTCCACCGATGCTGTCACCCCGTCATAGAAGGCCACCAAATTGGTCAGGCACGATCTGCCCTTGGTGAAGCCATGTTGGCTGTCACCAACCACCTCCTTGCTCTCCATGTGCCTTAGCATGGTTTCCAGGAGAATCTGCTCCATGACCTTGCCAGGCACAGAGGTGAGGCTGACCGGCCTGTAGTTACCTGGGTCTTCCTTATTCCCCTTTTTAAAAATGGGGGTTATGTTCCCTCTCTTCCAGTCATCGGGGACCTCACCAGACCGCCACGATTTCTCAAATACGATAGCCAGTGGCTTGGCAATGTCATCCGCCAGTTCCTCAGGACCCGCGGATGGATCTCATCAGGTCCCATGGACTCCTGCACCTTCAGGTTCCTCAGATGATCCCGAACCTGCTCTTCGAGTACAATGGGCAGTTCTTCATTCTCGCAGTCCCTGCTTGCACCTTCTACAGCTTGGGTGGTGGGACAGGAACTCTTGTCGGTGAAGACTGAGGCAAAAAAGTCATTGAGAACCTCAGCCTTCTCCATGTCCTGGGTAACCAGGACACCAGTTCCCTTCTGGAGGGGGCCTACATTTTCCCTGGACTTTCTTCTGTCCCCTACGTACCTATAAAAGCTCTTCTTGTTACATTTTATATCCCTGGCCAGATTCAGTTCCATCAGGGCTTTGGCCTTCCTTACCTTATCCCTGGCCACTCGCACAGCCTCTTTGTAGTCCTCCCAGGCTACCTGTCCCCACTTCCACCCTCTATAGGCTTCCTTTTTCACTTTCAGTTGGTCCAGGAGCTACTTGCTCATCCACACAGGCCTCCTGGCCTTTTTGCCCGACTTGTTTTTCATCGGGATGCACCTCTGCTGAGCTTGGAGGAGGTGCTCCTTGAATATGGACCAACTTTCCTGGGCCCCTCTTCCCTCCAGGGCTGCCTCCCATGGCACTTGGCCCATCAGGTCCCTGAAGAGGCCGAAGTCCGCCTTCCTGAAGTCTAGGGCAGAGAGTGTGCTGTGTAGTTTCCTCGCTGCCACGTGGATCTTGAACTCCACCATGTCATGGTCGCTGCAGCCAAGGCTGTCCTTAAATTTCACATCCCCCACCAGTCCCTCCCTGTTGGTAAGCACAAGGTCGAGCATGGCACCCCTTCTTGTCGGCTCCTCTATCGCCTGCAGTAGGAAGTTGTCATCCACGCATTCCAGGAACCTCCTGGACTGCCTGTGCCCTGCCGTGTTGTCTCTCCAACAGATGTCAGGGTGGTTGAAGTCCCCCATGAGGACCAGGGCCTGTGACCATGAGGCTGCTCCTATCTGCCTATAGAGCACTTCATCTGCTCTGTCCTCCTGGCCAGGCAGCCTGTAACAGACCCCTACTGTAACGTCCCCTGTCCGTCCCCATCCTCTAATCTTGACCCATAAGCTCTCTGTCAGCTCCTCCTCCATCCCCAGGCGGAGCTCCACACACTCCAGCCGGTTGCTGACGTAGAGAGTGACACCCCCTCCTCGTCTCCCCTTCCTGTCTTTTCTAAAAAGCCTATACCCCTCCATGTTGACACTCCAGTCGTATGTGTCATCCCACCACGTCTCCGTGACGCCAACAAATAATGTCCTGAAGTGAATTCCTCAGTTCTCAATTTCATATGGTCAAAAAAAAAATGCTTTTGCATTTGCACAACAGAACATGCCCAAAGCTGTGTAAATCTCTAAAAGTTGTAGGACTGATGGCCTAATGGGCTGAGCGCAGGCAAAATGGTCATGAGTGAATGAGAACTGTAATTCATAGAATCATGTAATCATTAGAGTTGGAAGGGACCTTTAAAGGCCATCTAGTCAAACGCCCCTGCAAGGAGCAGGGACATCTCCAACCAGACCAGAATTCCTCACATTTCTTGAGTGAGAGTGAGTGAGAATGAGAATTCTATCCTGACTATACAAGTACTAACTTGAAAACAACTGTCAAGAGCTTCTTAAAAGGAGCGATCTTGACTATCGTCGCCACTATTTGCAAATTGAATAATATCGTATTTTTCAGAATATATTTTTGTATTTTCTGTTATACATGTAGCTCAAAACATACATATTCCTTTTGGAAAGATTGTGTGACTTTGATCATTTCAGTCTTCATTCAAGTGTAGACAATTGACAGGTCTCCTTTCCTTCCTCCCTCCCTTCCTAGCTCACCTCTGTTTCAAGGAAGCAGGTTTTTATGGTATAACCAAAGGAAACTTATCAGAAAGCTTCAACTGCTGCATGATAGTTACATTTCTCTGTGTTACTCTAGCATAATTATGGTAGGGTAAACCAAAGCTACCAAAAGGACCCTGGTTCAATTACTACTTCTGCTATTGATTTAACAGGAAAAATAATTTTAAAAAATAGTATCCCACAAATGACTACACATCCAATTCTGCTCTTAAGGGTTCAGGATGATTTATAAACATGAAGCATGTGACAATAGCACCAGATTAGCAGGCAATCCCAGCTGAATTTATATTGAGGTTTTATGAAGATAAGAGTACGCACATCAAGATGTGGCATACGACATGTTTCTGCTGCTTGGGTAGCCAGGACTGGAGGCAGAAAAGGGATCAAGCGTATCAAGTAAGTTTGTTTGGCTTATTTCAGCACTGAGTCTGTCCTCTCACTTGTGTCCAAGCACCATCCTTCACTCACTGGGAGACATGAAGGAAAGCACAAGCTCACTAGCACAATGAGTAAGAGAGGTTGCTATGGCCCAACTGAAAAATAATGTAATTACTTTCCCTCCTCCGAGGTATCCCAGCATGGTAGGTGTGTGAGGGAGATGAGAAGGAAACGGGAGTCTGCATTCCCTTATTAACTTCTGAAATTTCCTTCGTGCAAGGGGAACTGTGCATGCTGATGACAAACGAGTGCATCCTGGAGAGCACACTTCCATGCACATAGTTCATGCTTCTTTTGACTCCCAGTTAGCCCAACATCTTGCCACTAGTTTTCTGTCTTGTATATTGGAGGAAAATGAACCAGATTCACTTATAAATCCTGTGAGGTACTAAGCATCACTTGTGAGATGCTAACATCTTCTGATCTCCTATGAGATTGAAGCACCTTGCATGTTTGGTCTCTTAGGCTCTTAGAAAGGTATTAGGCAAACTAAAAAAAAAAAAAAAAGAAAAAAGAAAAAAAGAAAAAAAAAAACCCCTCTCCCTATCAAAACAGTTTTACAGTGCTTTGGAACCAGCAAGACAAAATAAATATTGAGTGAGAAGGAAAAAAGCCAGTATTGCATCAAATACTTGCCCCAGGTCCTACAACAGCAAAAATGAGGTGACATGCAGCCATACATGAGTGGACAACATGTCAGCTGCACAGAGGGTCTTTTCATCGTCACACATGTCCCCTAACTGGCAGTTTACCCCCTCAAACACAATGTTAAGAGACACAGGAAGAATGTTCTCTTTTTGAAAAGTGTCACATAAAGTAGTTTACCAGCCTGGTTGGCAGAAAATCATATTTTCTGATATCTGATGTCACATTTTATTAGATTTAGGATACTATTATCCTACTTACTTAGGGGTTTAAAAGTATCCTTTTTATAGCTAATGCCACAGGTAGAATGTTAAACTATAGACGTTTTGCAATAAAGGACTAGACTGTTCCTTATACACATCTGGTATTTTTTGCCCCTAACAATGCAATAGTTGTTCAGTATTTTTTATCCTTTTTTTTTTTTTTATCTTTGCACATTTGTCCTCAGTTGATCCACCAACCTATGAATGAATCTAGTTATAGAATCTGGAGAACTCTGAAAGTATAATTTGTAACTCTTTTAATATATTTTAATGAATATGATTATTTAATACTCATAGATGGTCTCACCTTAACTCCAGTGCTCAGAGAGCAGTTCTCCTTTCAGTTCAAATAACGGCATTTGCTGTAGTGCTTGGCAGCAGTTTCCATCTGCTAGTAAATAAAATTCATAGTATACATATTGCAATGTTTGGGACTATGTTAGTTCTGAATTACTCCTTTACATTTATGTAGAAAAGTTTTATCTTGATTTCAGTTACTAGAGGATCTTCAAATAAAATCTTTTATTGAATCAAATTTTCTCTGAAGTCTTTAAGAAAAATTTTGATTATTGGTAATTGAGTTTTTTGAACTGACAGTAGTTTCATGTTCTAGAACTTTTAATTTAATTAATATTTTTTCCTGAATATAGTTATGCTCCTATTTAAAGCAGAAAAATCTGTGTGATTTAAGGGCAGAATTTGGTCCATACCATCAAGTGCATTCATGATAACCGTCAAAAGATAATTACTTCTGCTGTATCCTGGAGGAAAGGCTTATTTACTCAGGTGAGAACTGGCTTATTTATGTAGATAAGAATTAGCCTTACCCACCAATTAAAATATAAATGTACCTTTTCTATATAAATTTTACAGCATTTAGTGATTAAACCATAGATTTTATCCCTAATCAGTCTCTACATCTTTAGTTACTTATCAGTGCTATAATTCAGTGATAGTAAAGTGTTACTGACAGGTATCCAGCTGAACAGCAGGTTCTCAGAGTATGGAATGAAGCAATTAGGAAAATCCTCAAAAATGTGTGGCATTCTTGATTTGTTCATACATCTCTGCTTCAGTCATTACTATTGTGAGAATGAAGAGAGAAAAAATAGACTGCTGATCAAATATTAATATTTACTGATATTAAATAGCATGAGTTTGGCAGGGGCTCTTTAGTGTTACTTACATACCAAAGGGAAACAGCTCCACAGAAACTCAGAAAAAGGATTCAATTGCTGATAAAGGATAAATGCATTTTATAATGTCCCCTACTAGCTGCTGCAGGCTTTAAAATAAAAAATACAGAAGACAGTGTGATGCTTTTAATAAGGAGAAAGAACCAGATACTAGTATCACTCTGTCTTTAATATTTACAGAATTTTCTCCAAACAGAGTTGCAAAAAATCTCATCCATATATTTGAAACACTTAGGTCAAGAACTGTACACATAAAATAAGAGATCTTCAAAGCAACTTTAGGTACAACATTAAGGGCTCTGCAGCTAAGTCTGGTCTGGATCAGCTTTAGTCTGATGGCTCACATTTACTGGTGTTAATTAAAGATCTCAAGGCACATTTTGCAAAAGGGAGGACACTGCTTTCAATTCCCTTGACAGAGCAAAAACTATTTCCCTACTTTTGTTGGACAAGTCTCCTAAAGAAAAGAAATATGCTAGCTGACATGAAGTTGCTCCCCAAAGCAGAAGCACTTTTGTAAGAAATTTCCAAACAGATATTTTTGATGCAATTTATAATCCTTTAGAAAAAAATGACACATTTGAACAAAATCAACATAAAGATAGCTAAATAAAACCTTGTTCCCCTCAGAACCTCTCTGTACTTTAACAGTAGAGAGTAAGAATTTATAGACTTTATTTCCACTTTTCCTACTTAAATTTTTTAAAGTTTATCCTTCCTTAAGGTAACTCCATTAAGAGACTATAATCTCATTCACTTATACTGACAATACATTTTTTCTCTCTTAAGATTAATGCGTCAATCCAATACGATGACTATGTTACTTATACTTCTTAGTCATCATTACAAGTATATTTTCACTTTTTAAAGAATAAAATATTTTTCTTTATTTTCTAAAAAGGATTAATTCACCTAAAAACAGTCAGTGGCTCTGTTTCTTTCCATTTTAAAAAAATCTCCAGATTTTAAGTTTTTCTACCTTTACTGAGAGTCGTTTCCATCTTTCTGTAAATTATTTCTCCAAATCACTCTATCTTTTGTATTAAAAACAAAGTAACTAGTTTCATACAGAATCATAGAATCATTATGGTCAGAAAACACCTCTGAGATCATCACGTCCAACTGTCAATATTTAGGTCTACAACTGACCTTTAGGATTGTTCTCCATATTGTACATTTTAGTAGGCATAATTATGTTCATAGATGAATTAATTTGGAAGTGGTCTCCCCTGCATATCCCAGATTATTTTAAGAAGATGAATGTAACCTTCAGCTGTGTTCTGCAGAGGTTCTATTCCAGAGCCTTTCGCTGTGATTTCAGATTGAAAGCTTACCAATATTTGAAGAATGCCATTGAGCCCTGGGCTGCATTTGTTTGTCTCCTGAACTATTTCAATTAGGAAAATAATCCATTATGGAAAATCTTGATTAAAAGTTGGCTTATTCTCCCATTTGATTAAAATTCAGCATTACGTTGAATCAATTGTTCAGTACTTCTGTGAAACCCGTATCAACTGCAGGCAGAAGACTAATTGCTCTGTTGCTTTTGCTTCTTACTCACCTTTTCTGTCCTCTGATTATAAAACCTACCGGAGAACAATAAACATGCTCTCATAATGTGGTTTCACTTGGTCCTTGACCCTATTCCATGGCAGACTGAGAGGTACCAAAAATCATGACAGCTCAAGGGGACTTGGGGGTGGAGAGGAACTTCTTGACCAGAGGCTTTAGCTCCACAGTCCCTACCCTGTTCCAGATTGAGACTGAGACAATGCTTATTCCTGCCATAAAATTCATGGCTTTCTTAGCTTTCTGAGCCCTGAATAAAACCTTCGGGATTTAGTCCCTTGCATATTTTCACAATGATATCAGCAAACAAGGCTAATCTCACCTGCCAATAAAATGTTTTTGTAACTCCATACTAAATCCCTAATTAAAATCACCACCTTGAAAACTCTGCAACAAACAAAGCAGTTGAGGTTGGGTTGCAACCTGACAACCATGTGACTGAAGAGGATCAGTTCTTTATCACAAAACTTAACCTTAAAGTCATCTGTATCCTCCTTGTCTGCATTTAACTCTGGAAGAGATAACTCTGTGCAGCCATTCAGATTGCTGAACAATTTCAGGAAGTGAAGTCCTGGCCTCGGCCAGATCAGTGGCAAAACTCACATTGATTTCAGTAAGGTCAGGATGTATCTTCAAATGTGGCAATAAAGTAAAAATAACAGTCATGAAATACCAGTAAGTTTGCTTTTCAGTATATTTTTATTTCCAGTTTTTATGTGCCTTTTGGCAAACATGATAGTTTGCAACAATTAGAAACCTTGACTCAGGAAGATTCTCAGACATAAAAAAGAAATTTGATTTTCTCAATCAAAATTTCATAGAGAAGATTTTCCAATTTATTCTTACAGTATGACTAATTCTTTTTACTATTTCCACAAACAGTATTTCTGCCAGTGTTCCCTAGTTTTCACATAGAGTGGCTTTTGCTAAATGTATTTTAATTCTAATATTGATCCAACATTAAAACTGCAGCACCAGGACTGATTTTTTTTTTTTTTCGGTTCTTTTACACCTCAGTTGCTTTTTTTGGCTTCTTTATGAGTTTTTCCTGAGATTGAGATGTTATGTATAGAGAAGTTTGGATAGTGGAACATTTTTAAAGTAAAATAAGAAGCTATACTTTCAGTATATTGTCAGCAAACCATAACGTTAGCTATCAAAGCAGTCTTTTATCTTGTTATTTGATGAGGACAGAAGAGAGAAAAATGAACACAAATACTGAAAAAGATCTTCAGCTGCTTCAAAGTTTTAATGGCTAGTGTCTTCACTGCCAAACATATACTTGAAAAGGGACTTTAAAACTAGCCCAAAATAATGCAAGAAAAAGCAGCTTTAGGAAATAGTCACATGCTAGGTATGGATTTACTGAGTTTAATGCTACTTCCACTTAGAATTATTAACTGGAATCAAATATTTGTGAAATTTAGGGAAACCCTATTTTATTACCTCAGACTGAGAGGTGAAAGTGGAATTAATGTGTATAAATAATGTGGGCAGGTGAAGCTGAGCACAGTGGAAAAGGCAGAGTTACTAAAATAACTCTGAGGTCAGTGTTTGTGATGAAAATAGGTAAGATTTACGGCAAACTAATTCAATCAAATAATCTGAAGCAGGTCAGAAGTATTTCATTCTAATGTAGTGTTGCAAAATCTATAGATGTTGTGCAATTATATGAAAAGCAGAAGCAAACCATAGATTGTTGCTGAAGAGAAGAGAATAAAAGAAAAAGTAAAAGAAAACGTCAGCTGCAGAAGATCTCATTTTGGAAACCTACAATGTGTTGATTGATAGGACCAGCATTTTTCAAGCTCTGTCACAGCTGAAGTATAAAGATGTCAGTGCACATGATAATGATGGATGTTCTAAAACATGCAAATAGCATGAAAAATCATTTCTCACATAATTTTGGAAGATGAGAGGAGTTGCGAACTGAGAGGAGAGGGGAGGGTAGGTCAAGCTTAACATTCAGCCAAGAGGAATAGGCGGCTGCCTTGCCACCGTTTGAGTTGTTAATTACTATGAAAGTGAAACAATGAGTTATGCGAGCCTTCTGCAAATTTTCCCACAGAAATTTTATTGTGGCTGGTGGAGGAAGAGAGACAGAACTGCAGCTTCGGAGCTGAACACAATGATGTGCTTCCCCAGAACAAATCCCTGCAAAAGCAGCAGGCACGGGGAGCTGCCGGCACTTTCAGGAACATGTTGCTTTAAGGACGTGCTGTGTATTTCAGAGGTGACATTTACAGTATACCATCAATATTGGGGGTGTTTCAGTTAATTAGCCATTTTTATTAACACTGAAGTACAGTAAAACCCAACGTAAGTGTTAAGAATGTAAATTAGCGCTGTCCCCAGGCTGATCCAGCTCAAAGCAGTGAACTATCACACACTGCCCCCATATTTATGGTGCTTTTTATTTTCTAGACTGAGCAAAGGTTGCTCATACTTCCAGCTGATTTTCACCTCTCGTTGTGCATATGCATGCGCTTGCATGTACCAAAGTTCACATGAAGCAACAAAGCTGTGAGTGCAGTCTTTATGTTGCTGGATTTTGTTTTCATTAATTGCAAAACTTTTAGGAAAATTGAATTTGTAACTGACTCTGGGGAAAAAGAAATATATATTAGTACTAGTTTTCGTTTGTTAGTTGGTTTTTTTTAATACTTACAATGATACACCCTAAAGCATCTAAACTGAGGAAATACAGCAACATATATAATAATGCATTATTTATATTAAGAGCCTTGCCTGGGCTCTGTGGAGTGGTAAAAGCCACCTAGGTCACATCTCTTTTTATATAAAACTCCTTATTCCTTGTTTCTTATTCCTCGTTTCTTATTCCGTATCAACTTTCGACTATATCTTAGTCTCAAAACACCGCCTCACTCAGCACAGGTCTACATACTGGATCTTGTCTCTACCAAATCTTTTTGCTTGCTTTATCCCACCAAAAATACCAGCTACATATGAGACCACCTGTGTATTTTCAAGTCTGCCTCTGCATTTGCCTTTGATTTTATATGTTTTCCTTCAATCTCAGTGTTCCTGCTAGCAACTCCTAGTCATACTAGTCCCTACCAAAGAGAGATCATCCAATATCAGGTCTTTACATATGTGTGTATCCTTCCAAATGTTCCTTCCCAAATTTGACAATAAGGAGATTAATAACAATTTTAAGAAATACGATTCTAAATCTTTCACTAGACATTTTACATTCAATCTTATCTGTACCTGTATGTTAGACCGCAGGCTGTTGGAGGCAAAGACTCTCTCTTCCTACTGTGCATACTGCTGAACACACTGTCACACTCCACAAATTACAAATAATGAGCAATGATGATGGACCTTATTTTCTACTGCTTTCCATCTTATTGCTATTTACCTCCACACAAAACAAGTGTCAAAGAGGTGACATTAGCAAGCACCGTGGTTCCTCAGCAACTCAGCATGTTTTAAGTTGAACCCTCATTCATAAAAGAGGACAAAAAACTGAACACTTCAGAAAAAAAAAATCTAAACATTTTACATTTTAAGTTGCAAATTTCTCATTGAGTTCTGAGTCAATCAATTTTATACTTCATTTTGTTAGATATTGGTACCATTTCTCCAAAATCGGGCTTTGGTCTTGCTGTTTCGAACAGCCTTGTAGCAGGTAAATCACGAAAGCAAGATTTTAAATCAGGTTTTTCTGATTTTTTTTTTTCTCCCTGTTGGATTTCATCTTCATTTCAGACCTGGAGCAGTAGCTGATATCCACATCCAGATATTAGTAATGCCTGATATTTGTTATTCGGCAGGATTATGCTCTTTTGGACTTGTTCGAGTTCACATTTTAAATTAGTCATAACTCACTGTCACTGATGGTTAATTCATATCTCGCTATGTTGCTGTTTTACTTCTAATGTTAAGATTGAAAGGATTCAACAATAGGTGGGCTGAACAAGAAATTTAAGAGAAGTTCTGAAAATCAATGTATATCTAAGCAAATCATGACCCGAAGGTGCTGTTCTGGATTCTGACCAGCTCAAATAACACCTTCACACATAGGATGGATTAGGAAGACTTTTCCCCTTGCCACAATTAAAATGCATGTAACAAAAATTGCTAGGTATTCCCAGCATCTAAATTACCAGGCAGAGTTTACAGAGCGAAGATGAGAAGCACTAGGGCCAAGTAGAAAAATCCTGCTCATCTAAAACATGGCCCACGGCCAACTCTTCCCAGTAATGGTAGGTGACAGACCAGAGCTGATCCAATGTGCATTTTAATTGGTGGCAAACTCAAGAAACAAGCTATTGCTGTTCATCTGTCAGAGAAGAAAAAAAAAAAAAGTGTAGCACTGTGTTTATTTTGTTATTAGAATATGTATTACATATAGTTGTATGTAAATTAGTTGAAGGTCTCTGGCATCTCACAGGAACAGAAAGTGAATTTTTCCCCGCTAATTTCGTAATACGTACATCTCTAGAAGAGAAACAAATGAGAAAAGATAGCATCTCTGTGGTCTGACAGAGTGAAGAAGACCCTGAGTCATACTTAAAGCAGCTTGATAAATTGATCATCAGCAGCTCACTTAGGTAAAAGTTCTCTGAGGAAGAAAGGCAACTATGTGTAATGATGCTTTTGCTTCACTTAAATACTGTGAAAAAGTGAAACAGTCTAATGTGGGTTTTTCTGAGCAAAAGCATGCCACTGACTTGAGAAAGCTTCCTTCTCATTTTAAACAGCTTCCTGAGACTTCAACCTGCTTTCATACAGGTTTCACTTTAAAATATGAAAAATGAGCACTAAAACTCGTATCAGGCCCTGGGTTAGCAAACATCCTTCATTAGCATATGCAGCATCTTCCCCCTCTTTTTTTCTTACTTGTGGTTTTTTTTTTTTTAATAACCTCTATATTAACAAAACAAATCTGATCAATCTGAAGGGGCTGAAAGGAAGATTGCATTGTTTAAGGGCAGGCTTTTGAAACCAAAAGGACCCTAACCAATTTCTTACGATCGAGAGGTGGGTAACAGTTTCATGCGTACCAGAGTATCCCTGTGCTGCTCAGGAGAGCACAGATTGCATTCCATCAAAGGCAATTTTTCAGAGGTTGTCCCTCCTTTTGCTTTCCACGAAAATGAATCTATACCATTTACATGGAGCGGTTAACCTTCAGACTGTCCTTACTACAGCAACACTACTCCTATTGCAGATACATGTTTACTTAGACAAATCTAATTTACCCTTTGTTAATGCGCGCTGTCTTTACTTGCTATATTACATTAAAGTAGAAATAGAGTTACAAAAAAATTATCTTGCTTAAAATCATTCATAAGCTTTCATCAAGGGAATAAATTTACCAATTTCCCTCTTAGTTTATAACCATCCACTGTACTAACTTGACCTTTACCTAAACAGGGCTATAATTGCAGTTAAGATTATATAATTTACAATAACAACAAAAAATTACTTTTGAGGAACTGCTACTGGGCATGAATGTCTCTCAGCCATTAAATGCATCATTCATCTTGAGAAGAAAATTATTCTTATCCACGTCGACATTTTTAACATAAACTGTAGTACTCTCTGTTGGCACTTTTTTACATACCCATTAATCTCAATAGTAAAGCATAAGTCTCACCCACCTATTCTCTGAAGTTTGGATGTCACTACTGTGTACAATAAAAATTGTATATTCATGAACTCCATTTGTTTTATGTCCTTCTCTCTGTCAAAGTCTCCCAAGCAGCATATGCTTTGCTCTGTGGAGAATAAAATCAAATTTGTCTGTCTTGTCATATTGTCATCAAAGTGATACTATCACAATTAGATTAACATTTTGTGAAGGAGCTGAAGGGAGGGAAAGGAAATAGGAACACATTATAGAGAATCCCAGTTAACCCTTTCTCTTGCATAAAGCCCCCTCTCAGTATCACCCAGAGGTAAAGTAAGCAATCAGGACCCAAAATAAGTGACACTGTGCAGCTCTCACGGTCCTGCGTGGAATCAGTGAGGTTACTTATCAGCCCTGCAAGGTATGTTTTCATCTGGAGGGCCGTCATTACTAGTGAGAACAACAATTGCTGGGAGCAGAGCACTTCCCAGGCTCCAGCACTTCCCAGTAATGAGGGAGCATGCAGCCACCCAGAGGGAGACCTGGTCCGGCTGGCTGCTGGGAGCGTGCCAGGGCACTCGTGCCAGTGCGGCATGCCAAGCTGTAACAGGACGCTGTGGGGCCAGCGGGAGCACCATGGGTGTGTCTGCCAACCAGAAACATATGAGTTTGCAAGAAGAGCAAAAAGAGCAACTGGTTCTTTTTTTCTAGTTTTGCTTCAGTTCGACTTTAATGTTTATTCATTTGTTAAATGAAAAAAATACAAATTGGTCAGATAAAGGGAAAAAAATCAGCCTGTTGTATATAGGTGAAGAAAAAGTGCCTCTAAATTTACTTACACTGTGCAGCATTGCATTTCCCCACCCCCTTCCAGTGTTCAGACAATGTCCATGCAATAAATTACACTTGCGCAGGACAAAGATATGTACCTGTACAACTTATCTTCTTATTACAATTGCATCATCTGTACATTTATCTCCTTCTCTGGGGATTAATTCCAACATGAATGGTCTCTGATACTTATTCTTCAAGATAGGCCTGCCAAGGATGCATTTTCTCTTCGTTCTACTGTATGTGCTGTTACCTGCCAAACTGATAAATTCGACTGTCAGGCACATACGTCACAGCACACCTACTTTATCTTAGAATTTCTATGAAAGTTATCAGTTGTTCAGATTGGGACTATTTCTTTATTACAATTTTTGTAAAGCCAAGTGGTATAGTTACCATAATTTCCATTGCACAATACTTAAAAAATGAAAAAATAAGTTAATATTTAAAAAAAAAATTATCAAAAGTAACTCTTATGCCTCCATGCACAACATTACAGTATTTCCCACTGACAGAAACAAGTGTTGCCCATGTGTCTGGGAAAAAAATTCTATTCTCTCTAGTCACATACATTTCTTTTCCCAGCCATGTACTGTTCTCATGTGCAAGGATTTAAGGACATCGTCTCCTTTATGTAAGAGAAAAATGGAAAATCATCTAGGACTGGATCTTACGTGCCACGAGGCTTGCAGATATTAGCCAAATAATAAGGGAGCATGCAAAGAGTGGGAGAGCAAATATATTTTGTCCTACATTTTTTACAATGTTGATTGTTTGAAGAAGAGGTCATAGGATGGAGTGCTGTGGACAGAGAGTTGGAAAAGGGAGGGGGAATGTACGCCAAAGGGATGATAAAGTAATGAATAGCAGTGCAAACAGAAGAGGTAGTGCAGAAGGCACAGGCAGAACAATATACAGAGCAGAACAGTATTATATTCACCAAAAAAAAATTTCTAAGGTCAAAAAGGAGGAGAAAAACTTTGACTTTGAGATTTTGCCAAGAGGCAGCTTTTGGTAATCAAGGCAGTTCTAGCAGAGCATAGAAACTAGAGCCAACTGGAAGAGATTCAGAAGAGTTGGAGTAACTCAAGGTAATGGTGACAAACTGCCTGTTCACTTAATTTGGAAGTAAAAGGAATGTAGGAAGGCAAGCAGGATGGGGGGGGAAGATTTTGAGAGATGTGTTTTCCTTCATATTGGCAAAGGAAGAAGCTAGAGGACAGTGACAGGTATAGGAAGACAGTAAGAGGAAGGTAAGAGCTAGCTAGAAGAATAGTGGTGTCTGCCCTGTCTAGAAATTGTCCCTTTTCTCAGGAGCTGGCCATTTCAAAGACAGAAAGGAAAACAAGACTTTAAAATCACTTCTACAAGAACCTGCTATATTCTCTGTCTGTAGAGCATTGCTTACCCCTGCCTGAATGCAGAGAGAAGCTTTTGCTACCATTTCAGATACAAGACCTATGGGCTGATCTCATGAGTGCCCTCAACTCTCACTGAAGTCAATAAGAGTTAAAGGCGTTCAGCACTTTCCAGGGTCAGGCCATGTATCACTTAAAAATAACTCACCAACATTAAACATCATTAAAGAAACTAATGCTCATTAACTAGCAATAGGCCACTGGGAAAGGATCAATAGTTGTCTCCGAAATCATCTTACCTATTACAGTATATGCATACTCTACTTAATGACAGTGAAGGATAGTGACACTGAATGATAGGTCACTGACGACAGTGAATGGGAAAGACTGCTTCTTAATTAATCAGGACAGTATTAGCAAAGAATTCCACTTAACAGGGATACATTTGGGGGCCTAACCAAGTGATTAGGAGGAATGATGTTCTGACCCTCGGTGAAACGAGGCTGTGGCTTAAGAAGAAACACAAAGAACACCCTTTTTATTCTTCTGTTTTTCTTCGGAACGGAGTGCTTTATTTCATCTCACATGGCATTGCTTTTCTTTAATCGTCTCTTAATAACTGGAGCAAACTTGTAATCAGACAGGCTGATTCTGAGCCTGCCAATGGAAAGGATTCTGTGGTGTGGCACTAATACACTGTTCCACCTGAATTGAATGGCTCTTGTTCTGCAGCTTGTGTTTAGGGAAAGCTTTTACCATATTTAACTAAAGTTGTGGTTTGCCCTGATCTGGCTTCGAGGCCATTACTTGGCAGAGTGTGAAGAGTCAAGGCTTGTATGCCTTGAAAATTTTTCAGAACCGGGCTCAAATTATGAGTATAGTTTCCTTTTTCTGATCCAGCTTTCGATTCCCTTCCCTACAGGATCTGCATATGTGAAATCACAGAGACCTCCAAGTGCAGAACACTTTCTGCAGCCTTCAGGAGATTAACTCATGGCAATTTTAAGAGAAAAATAAAAGCAGCACAATCTTAATCTGCACTGGTACATAACGACCCTCCCCATCTGACTGAATTTATTGTAATCCCTATAAACCTAAACCTCAAAGAATTCCAATGCCTTACACATCTCTCCTGTTCTAATTTATGAGAAGTTGGTAATGTGCCATCTGGAGGTTTCACTGCCATTGGGAAGCACGTTCAGCCCACAGTGGAAGCAAGTCAGGCCAAGAGGAGAAAGAAAAGAAAATGCAGGGGAAGGAGATCTGGCTTCAAGGAACAAGTGTCATAAGCTCACAAAGATAAAAACTACATTTCAAAAAAATCAGTTTTAACTTGCATGATCGGCACATACACAGCCGATAACCCAGGGTCTCAACCTAAGGACATTAGCAGCATTACAGGGCAATCCTTACACAAGGACAAAATGTTCTTGAGAAATTTCTGCAATGTATTAGACACAAACAGGGTTTTCCTCCACACTGAAGTCATGTCAGGCATCTTGATTCACCTCTTTTAATTTTCCCTGAACAAACATATTTATGTTTGTGGTCATTTCAAGTAAATTTCCAGTTCACATACTTTTCCTGTGAGACAACAAAGGGCTTATTGGCGGGAGCTTTTAGGCTGATTGGCTGATCAACACCCAGGTCATCAGAGGTCTGAGACCCATTTTACTTATTAAAAAATGTGCCTGGTTTTGATTTTATTCCTTTTATTAAGCTACTTAAACAAAAATAACAGTGAAAACTGTATGTCACCACAGTCATAATTACTAACCTATGAAGAGAGCAATTCAGCTGTCAGGCTGGATCAAATCAACAAGTTAGACACAGTACTGAAAAGCATATTAGATCACAAAAGATGTCAAATCATCCTATTAATACTGAAATAAGCAATTCTAACACAGTCTTAAACAGATTCCCTAATACATCCTAAAGACGATATTAAGAAGGCAGCTGTTCAATCATTACACATACCAATTACAGAATATCTTAATATTGAAACAAAATCCTCATCTAACATCTGATCCATGTCCTCAGCACCAGTTATCATTTCCTCTTCAAACACTTGCTCTTCCTCTTCATGGGTGAGCAAACTCTTGTCTCCCAGGCTCTGTCACCAACAGAGCTACTGAAATAGAGATGTTAAAAGCACTGTCTAGCAAAAGAGTCTCCTGTTGACTAGATTGTAGAGAAGAAAGTTTCAGATTGCTCACCAATGGCAGGACCCCTTTTCCAATACACCATTTAATTTGACTAAGGAACTTTCTCATGAGATTTTCTTCATGAATGCTTGACTGTGGCTGGCATCACCCTCTCCAGAAAGAGCTGTAGTGCAAAAAATTCACAGTTCACAACAGGATTAAGACTTCTCCAGCAGGTCAGACAAAGGCTATTTTGCAGCAGTCTCACAGGTACTGTCTTCTCCCTGGTGTCTTCCAGCACTGAAACTGTGCAACTTCTTAGCTCTGTTTATTACTGTGCACTGTCAAAAGAGTCAGTGCCTGCACAGCAGGATGGGCTGCCAGCCTCTGCCTCTCTGTCAGTGCGGAGCACAAGCCCACTGTGACACTGCTGGCCAGAGGAAGAGTGGAGGACAGCAGGCACCTGATCTGCCTCCTTTCCTTCCCTATTCCTCCCTCCCCTTCCCTTCTGAGGCAGCCAAGGCAGAAACAGCTTCTCCAGCAGCCGTGGAGAGCTTGGGGGAGGTAGGGCAGGGTGAGCAGGGGACTCCTGCAATTCCTTGCTTGGCTGAAGAGGAGACTGAGAAGCTACGGAGGGAACCAGCCCACGGAGCTGCTCTGCCAAGGAAGGTGGGCTCTTGCTACAGGAGTCTTTAGTACTGCATGTAGCCATGATTTCTTGCCCCATCAGTCTGCTACCCCGCATAGTCACCTTTGTGGTCTATGGCAAAAGCTGGATCTGTCTCAAAATAGGAAGTTGAAAGGGGCTAGAAGGACTTAATGTGAATGAAAGATAATAATAATAATAATTATTATTATTATTACATCAAAATTTAATCAAAAGATGTATTTACAAACTTGGCAACTCTTCAACTTTTCTGGACTCTAGCAGGTCAAGAGCCATCAGGTCCAGCGTACTTTGCCTCTGGCTTCAGGAAGAGGCTGAAGACTGATAGTGTGACTTGCCCTCACACACCCATATTGGAAAGTCTGGCTGAGCAGCCTTCCCTGAGATGTCCTTTTGAATCAAGACACTAAGTTGCTCGTTCTTCTCACTTCAAGAATTTCACTCAGATGAGACACAAAGTGCTCTGTGTCCAGTCAAGTTCAGAAGATAACATATTTTTGTTGGATCAAGTTGTGAAAGGACCATTTTAATGAGTTATTTTAAAATAGTTGTATTTTGAAGACTGTGGAGTTTGCAAGTGTCACCTTCCCTCTGCCAAACTAAAAAAAGAAAAACCTGATTACAAGATCACGGTTGATCTTTTGTTTATTTTAACGGATTTGGGGTGACATGATGTCACCAATCCACAAAAGCATATACAAATAGATTTTTAAAAGTATCTTCACCTCCCAGTAGAATTCTCTAATTCTCTCTCCACTTTTCAGGAAGTGGTGACACTGTACAGTGAAGGTTACAAAATTCACCAGGACAGAGAAAAAGCAAGAAAGATGCAGCATAACTGAGTATTCAACCGGCAAGGTGCTCAGTTAAGGAAGCCCTGATTTCCTCTCCTTTCTTCTGCTCTTATCATTGGATAAATCATAGAGGCAGCTGAAACAGGACACAGGCATTGCTAGAGGGAGTGGAGAGGATCGGTGGGACCTGTGCAGTGGGAATTGGAAAATTAACTTTTTTAACATCAGCTATTATCAGTGGTACTTTCCACACTGCACAAATGAGCCAAAGGGATATGCCAAAACAGAACAAGGTACCTGCAAAACCTTCGCTGTTACCACATCGACTTTTATCTGCCTAGGATCTGAAAACACCCATATGTCCAGTGACCGAGCCTTGGCAACTGCCCTGGTGACTCTAAATCACAGCATTCAGGAAAAGTCTGCCACACTCCTCCATGCTCAAAGTTTAAAAAAAAAAAAAACACAACAAAATCACTTTCGTTTTTTTCTGTGGCTTCTTGATCCTGGAAAAAGCAGTTCAACACCTACAGAATACCTTCCCTAAGGAGATAACTGTACAAGCAAAGTTCAAGTATCCCATCATTGATTGCATGTGTTTCATGCTAAGCTCCTTCCACTGTAATGCACTTTCTACAATAGCTGATAGATTTTTCCAGTCTTCCTCTGGGAGTCCTAAATGCCTTTGCTAGAGAATTGTTAGAGAATTGTAAAAGCTCTTTTTCTCTTTCCTTCACTGACAAAACTCATTTCTTGAATGAAATGTTTGAAAACTTTTAGAAATACTTTATAATACATGTTGACTCTCTTAAAAAGAAGGAAATTGTGCTAATGGTAGAACACAGCTGGCAATACAAAAATATGCTAAATTGCTCTAGCAAGTTGATTTTCTAACCTCATGATACCACAAGTTGTGCAAACTCAAATCAAAATTTTATGTGCACACTCTTAGCAACCACTATGCTTATTCTGATGAAGAGGCCTTTGTTCCACCAAGAATCTCTGTCCAGAAAAGTATTGACATTTGTGCTTAAATTTAAATGTAAGGCCCATTCAGTAGGATGTAAAGGACATTTAAGCACCTATATGCCTAAAAAGAGACTGACAGAGGGCATATCTGAGTGAGAATTTTATTAATGTTCCCTGAAGGTTATATGAGATCAAATGGATAGATTGACTTGGCATTGTATTGCAGTGACTTTGTACGATGTTTGGGAAAATGAAACCATTAATGAGATATCACCAGAATATTTTTTCATTGACACTCTGGGTAATAAAATGTGAAATGCTTTATTTCCCCAAATGAGGTCAGCACACATGTGGATAATTGCCTGAAACAATATAATTTTAGTTTAACTTGTTTAATTGTCTAGGTAACTTGTTTGTTCAAAATCAATATGCAGTAAAAAGAAAAATCCTGTGGTTTGACTTCTAAGAAGCCCTGGCTTTCATGATTAATACTGCAGTCCCTGCTGGCAATGCTCTGGTGGTAGGACTTAACAAACACATAACAAAAAGCAGTTGCTCTTGCACAAAATTCTCAGTTTAAATAATCTGGAATTACGGAAGAGTCATCTTCCTTAAGAATCTTCTCCCCGGGAATGCAAAGCAGATTAATATGCATTTCTTATATTTGTATTTATCTGTGCAGTCTTCCCTTCTTTTGCCATCTGTCATAGAATCAGTTGAAAAAAAAATAGAACATCTGAATCCTATTTTGATAACTATTTGGCATTATTATTTACACGAAAAAGGCACATAAACAGACAAAGCATAGGGGACTAGAGACACTCCTGAAAATATTGAGATTAACATCTTTGTGAGTATACCAATAAAACTGCCATGTAGGCACAGTTCGGTGTTTTTTTCATCGTTGGTACTAGATCCAGATTTCTGGATTTCTTCTGCTAAAAAGAGCACAGAGTTTGCATCTTGACACTTTAGTATGTGATTGCCAAGCCCTCAACTTGGAACTCTTCACTTGAATTCCCAGCTGGAAGTGCGTGTAACATCTGTGTGTGGACTTGGCAGGCGGAGCCCGACATGCTGGGCAGTACACGAGTCCTCTTCACCATCTTGCAGGATCAGATCTGTAGCCCAAGATCCGACACAACTCAGAGCGTAAAGGTTGCCAGATCCACATTTGTGTTCAAGTAAGTGTCTGGCTTTTCAGGAATTGCCAAGAAAAGATCACTGGCTTCTGTTTTCAGCCAAATCCAAATTTATGGTAGTAGGTAAATCCGTTGGCATAAAGGGGAGAGATCCCTCACTAGCATATGTACGTTTGAAGAGTTTTACTGATGTTAAAGTAGTTTCACCAATTCACTTCAGAGTGCTGAAGCTATAAGTTCATAACTCTATATCACTTTAGTAGGCTTTTCAATCTCTTATTTTAGTAGAAAAGCTGCAACTCAAAGACTGGATCACATTCCAGCTATTCTCACAATAGTGGACACGGTAAGGAAACAGTGGACATTCTGCCGTGTGGAACAATTACATCATGTACAATCAAACAAGAAAGAAAAGAGAAAAGAAAGCAACTAAATCAACACACTGCATCCATTCATTTTACCGTGTCATTTAGCATATGGTCACTCATGTGATCAAGACAGTAACTGGCATTCTTCCCAGTTAATTCACCTCTTTTCTTTTCTCTTTGTCCTCTGTTGTAGCACTAGTCTTTCAGCAAGAGGTTGTGATCCTCTGGGAGAATGAATGGTTCTTATTAAGCGTCTGGAAAAAACCAATAACTTATTAGTGCATTGAGACTAATTATGGTGCTATCTTAATCAAATAAAGGATTGCAATTTAAAAAAAATGCTGAAATAAACTTAAATATTTTTTCTTTCTCTCTCTGTGTCTCTTTATCTAAACAACCAAAGGAATGAAGTCCTATAGCTGTAACAGCTGTCTTAATAAAGTAAGCCACTTCTCAAATAGTAAGGTTTTTTTTCCTGAGGTTTGGTGGTTACAGTGATGTGAACTGACTAATACTTTACAGAGCCTAGCTGTGAATCATTTACTGCAAATAAAAGGCACACAAATGTTCCTATGCATGCTCTTCTCAATTACATTTCTGAAGACGTCCACTCGATTTTGATATCTATTCAGCATTACATATTTGAAGTCTAGACAAGTGAAGTCTAGACATCTGCAATGCCCTGTCACTTTTTTTTTTTTACACTTTTTATGAATTTAGATGCACCTTCAACACACAGAAGGCTATTATGCTCCGTAAAGGCTGGATTCTATTGTGATGCAAATGTATTTAGCTTTAACTCATATCCATTGTATAAACAGATTTTTCTGTGATAAATGGATGGGTATGACTAGAGACCCAAACTGCAGAGCAGGTAGGCAAACCCTGCGTCTGTGGAAGAGATCAAGAAAAATTAGTATTTCCCAACCCGTGTACATCAAGGTGGCTTAAGGTCTTTGAAGAATATGAGGAACAGTGTTGTTCAAACATATTTATTTTTTCTCTCTTTTATGTTGTTTCATTACCTGGTAATAAATTAGTAAAGGTAGGAGACTTTGTTTACCCACTTGAAGTCCAGGAGGATGGCAATTCCCAGAGCTACATTCTACCTGAAGTGTTCAAGGACATGCAGCTGACACAGTGGGCCTCTGACTGCAAGACAGACAGCTCCAGGCCACAAAGCTGCCGTATAAAACTGTCTACATCTACCTAAATTAGAACTGACAACCAGCCCTGGTTTTATAATGCTGAGTTCTCAACTTTTGGACACCAAAACCTATCCAGAAAAGGAAACAGAGTACATTAGACTTTTTTTTTTTTTTGCTTTTGGGCATTGTTTCTTTTTCTGTTTCTTTTCCTCCTTTTTTTTTTAACTCTGTTTTTAAAAATATAGCATTTGGTAAATCACATTTTTTGCCCCACTTTTTTTTTTGTATTAAAACCCTTTGAAGTTAATAATTTACTTCTAAAAAAGGTGCAACTGGAAATTTATATGTTAATTGCGCTTGAATATGATACAGTGCTTTCCCTAAAAATAGAGGCTGTTAAATTCCATAATAAACCACTGCATTAAATGAAAAGAGAGATTTAATAATAAGCTTCTGCATTAAATGGAACCAGTAGGTAGAACAGACATATTGAAGAAAGATTCCTGGAGCTGCTTTGCAGAAATTGCTGAAGTATCACTCCTAATGAGCTGATTAAGACTAATATTTCAAAAATAGCCATTAATTTCAGGCATCCAATTTCAACCTTTTCCAAAAAGTGAATAATTTTGAGGTTCTCACTAGTCATAACTACCCATAAATTGGGTGTCTAAGGCATCTGAACATAAGGACTTAAAGTAAACTGATTTTCTCTGTTTCACACTTATGCCATAAGTATTTTTATTTCTCAAATTGTAGCACTCATGTTTTAAGACAAAAATATTACATAATAATTCACAACATTTCTGTTTGTTAAACACTGCCATGAAATTTGATGGAACGAAGACCATGGACTGAAGAGTCTGACTGTATGTTTGTGAACATAAATTCCAATCCAATAACTTCAAAAAATCAACAGTGTGACTTTTCCAGCTTTCCTCAATAAAGTATAAATGACCTTACAGCTAATTCGGATTGACATTATTTATTTTTTTCTTTCTTTTTTTTTTTTCATTTTAAAGGGACAGACATTTCTGCTTATGCAAATGTGTTCTTCATTTCGTTATAATAAATAATAAATCAAAGAAACTAACAAACACTGCTCGTAGTTCCTTTTCGGTTTTGGTGGTAACAGTTCTGTCACAGTTGTTTGGTTTTCAGGTCTGCCCGATTACATCTTTGTTTTAAAAATGAGCAAAATATTCTGTGTGAAGTCTTGTATTACTCTTTGTTCCGCAACATATTTTGTTAGCAAGCCCACAGTAGTATCTAAAATAGTGTAAATCATCAGTTTTTAATCTGGCAGGAAGTAGATAGTGGCCCATTAAACTTTAGTAATTAAATTTCCCCTGCACTCCCCCATAGAACCATTATCTGAGTTTTCTAATTAACACAAGAGGAGGGAGTTAATTCAGAGTGATGGGATCTATAGCCATCCCCTTTCATTTTAATGACCTTTAATAAACTTTTATTACTATTGATATTGATAATTATCATACACCCTTTCCTCTGCAATGTGATTGTAAGGGCCTTGTCAAAAATTGAAAAATTCTCCCTCAAAGTTGGAGCATGGCAAATGACTGTATTCTCAAACACCCAGAATCCGGTGCCAACAATATCAGCGCAAAAAAAAGACAAAGTGTAGGCAGGTACAGTATGAACATCCTCTCTCACACGATCACCAGCAGGTTATGCCTCAGTCCTGGTCCACCACAGCCCTCTGCTCTTGCAGCAGGGCCTCCCCCAAATGGGCTGACACAAGTGCTGAATCATGAGGTGGTTTCATGACAGATAACCATGAGGAATTATGTGGAGTTCATTTAACTTATTTTACTTCCAGCCTTACAGAGGTCAGATACTAGAGAGGAGGATTAACCATCATGACATCCAGTCCTTCCTTAGATTTTTCATCAATGGCTTTTATACTAACTAAATGTTTTTACATGGAGCTTTTATTGGTATGTCAACACTTCTAACCTCACCATAGCCTCAGTACAGCATCTGTCATATCTCGATGATCCTCTTTCAGGTAAGCAATTATGTTCCCATCAGCAGTACAGTGGTATGTATTTCATTGCTCTAATGAGATGCAAGGCTGAGCATCTTAGGCTGTCCTTTCTGCTGGGCATGTAAGGCGAAAGGCATTCAGCCCTCCAAAACAGGAGGTATCTATATCAATGAACAAAGCCTGCATCTGTTTACGCCCTCCTTGGTGCAACCAGTTAAGGATCCTCCAGAAATGAGGGCCAATATGGGCTCCTTATTGTCAGTTGCACGGACAACATCACAAAGTAGGTCTAGCTAAGGACTTTGGAGAGAGGGGCTACCTTCTTATGCACGGAGCTATTGGTGATGGTCTTCTCTTAACTTCACAGGCGAACTTTGAGCCTAAAACTATTTGTTTGGAAAGAATCCTTTATGGGAATGTCATTTCTTACGCCACATCACTCTCAAGTATCCACATAGCTTTAAATAGGACAGCATTCCACACAACTGCAACTGTTTATTCAGTACAAACTATGTGGGTATCCCTTCACCCTCTGCACTTCCTATGGGCATGTTGAGACATGTGTGGTCACTTCAGT
The DNA here is from genome assembly GCF_036417535.1 of Chlamydotis macqueenii. Lineage (NCBI taxonomy): Eukaryota > Metazoa > Chordata > Aves > Otidiformes > Otididae > Chlamydotis > Chlamydotis macqueenii. Next base: position 75,079,101 of record NC_141558.1, on the reverse strand, counting down.
GGCCTGACAGTGGCCGCCATCTTCCGGGGCCGCATGTCCATGAAGGAGGTGGACGAGCAGATACTCAACGTGCAGAACAAGAACAGCAGCTACTTTGTGGAATGGATCCCCAACAATGTGAAGAAGGCCGTCTGCGACATCCCCCGCGTGGCCTCAAGATGTCTGCCACCTTCATTGGCAACAGCACAGCTATTCACGAGCTCTTCAAGAGGCTCTCGGAGCAGTTCACAGCCATGTTCCAGCGCAAGGCTTTCTTGCACTGGTACACTGGCGAGGGCATGGATGAAATGGAGTTCACGGAGGCCGAGAGCAACATGAACAACCTGGTTTCCGAATACCATACAGTCCCAGCAATGGACATGTAGGGGCACTTTGGTCTGTGGATGTTGGACAGTCTCAGTAATTGGTCTGACTCCCCTGTCTAGCCTTTCCTGCAGTCCCACGGGGCACATGAAGAAGCCTTTCCTTTTAACAGGGCATGGATGTCCACTCTGGAGAAGTATCTGTTACCCAGCTACCTTGAACGTGCAACCAAACTACATCTCTTCACAGCCTGGTCTCTATCCACAGGCCAGCAGTACTTCACTGCTGGGTGTTCTGGGTCTCAGAGCTGAGCTTCATGACTCCTCAAAGCTGAATGCCTGAATGTTTTGGAGAAATATTTTACGTTTAATTCAGAAGTTTTAATTTGGGACCCTCTTCAGTTTTCAGTAATTCATCCTTATTGCAGATTATGAGCATTAAGATGATTAATGTTAAACAAAATAAGTTGCTCATATAACTATAGGTATAAAATGCAGAACAAAATGCAGAGAAAATGACTGAAAATTTATTTTAAATGAAATATACTAGAAAAATTATATCTATATTTTCAAATATAAAGAGTAAAATTTTGGTTTTGAAAGTCTATGATTCAGGTAGGTGAAATCGCAGGTGAAACATATTGCTTTAAAAAAGAATCACTCTATGAATAGCCAAGAGTCATTGCAAGTTAACTGCAAAAGACTTAGCAGTTAATATAATTGTAAAACATGAAGAATACATTTCCTGTAAGAGTATGAAAAAGAAATCTCCAATTAATAGCAACACTCAGTCATACCTGGCGGAATTTGCTAAAAAGCAGCCATTAAATTGAATTAGAGAGCTTATTGAAGAGCTGATCTTTACTTCTATTGTTTGGACTACTGATGATCTAATGATCAATGTTTAAACTCAAGTTTTCCAAATGTGATCAAAAATGCATCTATATGCTTGCCTCTTTTCAGTAACTTCAAAACATTTATTTTATGTTTTCAAGTGAACTTTGCATTTTTCCCCCACCAGGACTAATCAAGATGATTTCTGAAGTTCAGTGGTAAGCAGGTAAATATGAACCAGATGAAAGAGGAAAGAAATTGCTTCATGAAAAAGGCATGCAATAAAATTTGGCATACGTTGTTGAAGTGATTATGAGGTCTGTGTGAAAGCAGTAGTAGGTAAATTTTGGCTGGCACAGCATATAGATACACAAGAGAAAAACCACAGCCAACAGTGTGATCACAGGACGGGAACCAGCTGCCTGGATTTTGCCTCCTGAAAACATAACAAGGAAAAGCACAGGGAGAGCTCCTCTGTGACTTACAGTATTAGGGATATAACAAAGCACGGTTGAATGGTCAGCAAACATGATTTTTAGTCATGAGCAAAAGTCCATATGAAACTCCTCTAAACATGTACTGAGACATCTTAACCACCACCCAGTGCAATTCTTTCTGCCCATAGCGCAGTGTGCCCATGAGCAGGGATACAGGTCTCCAGAGAGGCTTTTCTGAGAGCACATCAAGGAGAAGAGAGAGATGATAACCTTGGGAATGTTTGGGTTTGAGGGGACATTATGTTGGGTTCAGGTAGTATTACATTTCCTTCAGTGTTTTTTTCTATTTGATAATTCAAGTAATTTTAAATAATGTAAACATTTTCAATAAATATATACAAATGCCAAAATTTTTCTATCATAGAAGTTTACATACTGAAACATTCTTCTTCTAAGAATTGCCAGAAATTAATGTTTCAGAAGTAGGATATCTGCCAAATTGGCAGATACTCACAAATGGACTTAGATTTGCTTTTCTGACCTTGTCTGCTGATCAGTTTGTCTTAAACATGAAGGTACAAAGTTCGTATAAATTCTGTCCACATCAACTTCTAATTTTATCATTCTTCAAAAGTGATTAAACTCATCCTTCAATATTAGTCAGCTGTTTTTTCCTACACATCCTGCATCTTTGAGTTTCGCAGATGAATGAGAAAAATGAGAAAAAGGTAACTAGGTTACAGATTTTCCTAAATATTATGAATATTAGCCATATTTTTCATCCAGTGTAGATGATGAATATGTTTTATGACCCACTGATGTATTAATTTGCATCCTTGTCTCCATTGCTCTATTTCAGGCAGTGATAGTTCTGCAAAATGGAAAATCCCACCTTGCAGAATGTTGTACTTGAAAAGATTAATTAGAAAATTTTCACATGTTCATTCATATATTACATGATGTAACATATGATATATTAATTTGGGAAGATTTTATGATATATACACATATATTTGTATATTCACATGCAACTCATGTATTTTATATTTTTATTTCATATAGATTAATAGATAATTTTGCATGAAGTATGTGCATGTATATATATAGGTAAAAATCCAAAGAGTGAAATATGAAGATGAAACAAAAGAAGAAGTTAAAATGACAGAAGAAAAAAATATATCTTCCCAGCATCCTAGGATATAGGAATGATGAAAAGAGTATCTTCTGCAGTACGGACAGCACTATGACAGTCCATGCCTGTATACAAATAACTGTCCTTAAGCAGCATCAAGGACAGTGTCTCCAGGACACTTGAAAGGACCTCTCTAATTTCTTTGCAGACTTTTCAAAACACTGCTGAAATTTACCCTGAATAGATGGACTTTCTTCCTGTCTCCAACAGATTACCTCCCTTCCCTGCTTCTCTAACTCTTCCCGGTTTGCTCTGTCCCCTGCAGAATATTGTGAAGAAGTCCTGCATGATAAAATTCCAGTAACAAATATCAAACTTGTTTATATGTATGCCATTTCTTAAAATTGTTTTTTTTCTATAAGAATTTGAAAAGATAGAGGGTAATCCAGTTCCCATTAATAGGCTGGTTTACTTTAATTGGTCTGCACAATAATTTGCTGATAATAATTTAGGGTAAGTCAGGAAGAACACTCCAAGCAAAGAAACATCTGTGATAAAAGAATCAAGCGGTCTTTCTGACCATGTACCAAGTTCAAGGTCTCTGATAAGCCACCTGGCCATTCCTACACACTCCGATAACCCCAAGCTGGTATTACATTGTTTAGCCAGTGCAGGTCTTGTTGCTGGGCACCGAGCTGATAGGCTTATGGCTCTCTCTGTTATGAGACATAAGAATATTTGAATATCATGTAGGCAAAATATGCACAGAAAGCCATGAGGATGGGCATCTTAATAAGGAAGGCTGGTAGTAACCCATAAATTTGCAAGTCAGAACCTCTGTATTTTTGCTTCTTTGGGGTTGTCCTTCACTTCTGAGAGGCTTCTGTGGCAAAAGTTGGTCAAAATGCATTCTTCAACACTCCTGTTTTCTGCCTTCAGTCAGTAAATATCATTTGAATCCCAGATGTCAACCCTATATTATGTTTGTTGTCCCTTTACTGGACACCTAAACTTACTTATCATCTGTAAGATATATCTGTTCACTTACACTTTAATGTCCTTTCTCATAACTTTATCTTGCTAGGAGTTTTCATGCACAGAAACATTGGTTTTTTCCTCACAACAAATTATTGTGCTCTAAGAATATGGTCAGCACAATGTCTACATGGTCAAGCATAGCCATCTTTCATGTTCAGCAGGGCCTTTCTTTTGTGAATCCTGATCAATTGGATACAACGCATCAGTGACCTCACCAAAATGTTCTGGGTTTATCTATGAAATTTTCTGGGTTTATCTATGACTCACGGCTCCTAGCCCTTCTCTGCTCAATGTTAAGGCCAACTTATTTCCATCTCCCTTTCTCACAAACAGTGTGGGACTCCTCTAATTCTGACTTCAGTCTGTCATGAGCCACCTCATGTCATGGAAGCTGGCATCTGTAAAAATAATCTCATCTACCTTGGACATCAGCATTGTATGCTATTTTAATATACTTAACTGACTTTAGCAAAACATTGAAAAAGCAATAACCAGCTATTTATGTGAAAATGTGTGCCCTCATATCATTGGGAGAACCTGTATTTCTTTCAGTCACAAGGCATTAAGTTTTATTTTGATTGCAAGGCCAGAAAGGTAACATTCAAGTACATTAATGACATTAAAATAAGCAAGAACCACGATGTGCTATGATATGATGGCAACATGGCACAAAGTAAAGAACAGGTAGGGACCAGGTCTGGAAAGTTGCTTCAGAATTTTATTCCTGATTAGTGGGTTGCAATTTATATTTGAGTTATTAATGAGTCTCCAAAGGTTATCTATCTGCTTTTACAGACCTTTTAAATTTCACTTAAAACATGTTAAACCCTTAAAATAAATTGTGTTCTCCTAACATCATTAATTACTGGAAATGAAAGAACTGAATTATAAATGTAGTATTCTCTTTCTATTCAGGTTATTCACCCTTACAGAGAACTTTGTGTACAGTCAGTTTTGCTGTTTTCTCCTGATCAGTCCATATTTCATGTAAGTATGAGCTGTGGTTGAAATGGGAATTCAGAGGTACTGGAACAGAATTTTGAATACCACTATTGCATTGCAAATATCCTCCATGGGAAATTCTGGTATATCTACTTGAAGTGTTATTATGGCAGACCAGCCACATTTTGTTCACTCTGGACTATTTATTTTCCCCAAATAGGAACAGGGACTAGAAAAGTGTTTCATAAAACTGGAATACAACCGCAAAACATTCGTAGGTTTATCCAGGGGCAGGTATGGATTTGCATTTATTTGATGCAAGCAGAATCCATTTCAATGAGTGAAAATATTCCCCTGTTTTCATCTCATGTTATAAGATTTTGTTTCAGTATTGTTTCATTATTTTTCTTCTTCAGTCTCACTGTTATGGAAGCTTCAGAATTCCCGTGTCTTGGGTGTTGAAGCCAGCTATGGCTAATATTTTGCCAAAAATAACACTGAAGAGACACTATGATTTTCAAATTTTATTTAATTTTGTGTAATGACTAAAGGACATTGTGGCACTTCACAGATTTCATGCAAGTTAAGATATTTTAGAAAATTATTAATTAAACTTGGGTTTGACAGCAGTGGAGAGAATCAATGGAGAAGGAATATGCCTCAGAGTAAAAATGTTGCAAAGACCCTAACAAATTTAAGGCATTTTTGAAGTGAGGGGAGGAGGGCGAGGAAAAAAAAAAGGATAACTGTTCAAAGTGACTAACATATATTGTCTTGATTTAGGAAAGAAAGAAAAAGAAATCTCAGTCAGGGCTGACTGACCATATGCAGTTGACTGACCACTTTCTTTTAAAAACCTGAGGCTGTAGCTTGCTTTAGCTGAGAAAAAATTTCCAAATCGGACACAGTTGCCTATGAAGCCTGGCATGGAGCCACATACCACCTTTGGGAAGGAGATCTTTCACAGCCCTGCTTCTTCATAACCTTATTGCCATTGGAAGGTAATGACAAGTGCTGTGAAATGGCCAGCATAAACAGCAATATTGCTCCTCAACCAGCCCATTCCATGGACTGTATTGTTCCATTCAGTTTTCAGTAGAACCCCCCACTGACTTCAACGAGGATTTAGCTTAAAAAAACCAAAATGCTGGTACAATGTGGTCACTTGCAACAACGAGATTTATTTTTCTTTTTTGTGAAGGTATAGTAAAAAGAAACCTAGAAGTTCAGTGTAAATTTTCATTCTGGGTTTCAGTTGTTCATTATTTATAACAATTTCCTTCACTTCCTCGTATTATAACATATTATCACTCTTTATTACTAAGGTTTCAAGCAAACAATTGTGCATATAGAATGAGATAGCATGCAGAGTGTATTATATTCTGTGAGGGTTAACTTTATAGTAAGCAGGAGACGCTAGTTGCATCTGAAAAATTCCTTGATTGAGTTTCACACAAAATTTCCACAGAGAATAAATTTTATCTAACATGTAGTTGGGCTATTTTTACAGAATTTCTAATTTGTGGGCTGCATGCTACTAAGGTTTACAACAGGGAGTTCAGGATTGCAGTAATACCATTTTGAGTATGCGAAAACAAATGTTTAGGTTGACCTTGAATAATGTTCTAGTGTATGGGACAAATAAGTTCCCTATTTTTGTGATTTTAAAGGTTTATTGACATTTTGACATCTGGACGCAAATAGATAGACATCCATTTTACCAAAGCAGAGTTAGGAATAACTTCATAGTGGAGTAACATACATACGACTATGATGAAGAAAACATCAATAAAAGTTTATTATGTCCTTCATCTTCTAACTAGTAACAAAGAAAAAACACTAGTAACAATATGTGGGTAAGAATAATTTATTCTTTAAATCCTTTTACAGAATTATTGACTATTTATTACTAGGCTTCCTTTCAATCTTTGATATTCCTGTATCACAAGAATGACCCATGACTATTAGGAAGCTACAACCGATGCAGCATTGAAGCCATAATTCATCCAGGTGTTAACTACATTAAACAGCTTCAGTAGTTCTGGGATTTACTCTTTACTAACAGAAAAATTAGATCTACAATCACAGGATTACTGTCAGAAAAAGGAAATTAAATCTATAGAAAAACTAAAAGAATGAACATAAGAAATGCATCAAAGAGAGAACCTTGGCTGACTGGGGAATTTTATGTTTTTTTCATTATGGGAAACTTCACTCATCTGTATTTGTCGTTTACAAAGGATTATGAATTGAGGACTACAACTCCATAAAATTTATATTTTGTCATCTGGTTTGATTGGTGGAATTGTGTTATTGAGAAGGATTCTGAGATCACATTAGCCAGGAAAGAGTAATGCACAACACCCACTGAAGAACAATACATGTTCTTATCTACTCAGGCAGGCAATCAATTCTCTAGTGCATATATCAATACTGGCTAGAAGTCCACTATTGGCAGATTGTGTGGATGAGGTCTTGATACGGGCTTTACCAGCAATGATTACCACAGCTGAATTCACTGTAGGTTAAACAAATAAGCAAGCAAACAAACAAGCAAACAAACAAACATGGAGAAAAATTCACTACTGATTAGTTCTCTATCACTATGAATTTATTTCCATAATATGGTAATATAAAAGCTCCTCTCAAATGCAAAAGTGCAGGCAGTGAATGATCCCCTTTAAACTTTAGCCTAAAGAAATATGTTACTTTAAAACAGTGATTGCTGTGAAATGTCTTCTGATGTTATGGAAGTGAACTCCAAAAAGAAATGTCCCAAACCTCTTCAAAACCAAACTAACAAACATTCAGGTAATGTTCCCAAACTGTTTGTCACTTTCATGAACTTCAGAACCAAAGAAAGCATCAGAAGACATGGGAGAAGTTCTAATTCTGGTTCTGCTTGACCAGAAACACAGAAGAAGATTAATGGATACTTTAATGGGACACTCAGCTAAGGGCTAGCCTAGAAACAGTTAGTATCTCATAATTGTTCTGCCATTCTGTTGGAGACATATCTATGTTTTTAATAATCTAAAAATTTTACAGTATGACTGGCAATTTACCTAGATTTTGAGTAGGGATTACTAAATTAAGTAACATCCATGATAATGCCTAAATACCATTACATCCTTACAGGGAGCCAGGCTCAAAATCCTGATCTCCCTGCAGCCTGTGGTGATCTCCACTGACTTCCCAGGGCCAAGATCTTATTCCATGAGTTCTGTTGCCTTTTGCGTAGGGCTCTGCCCAAATGACCAATGATTAGTATCTTCAGTTTTTAGGTATAATCCATCAGATGCTGCAGGTAGGAAAGAAAATGTCTGCTTCATGCATCTTAGCAGAAGATTGTAGCCCTCTAGCCTTGTAATACAGTGTTGTCATCGTTAGTACCAGCCACGGACGTCGTACCAACCCTGCAAGACCTCAAGACTGAGGCTTCTCAGACTTAACTCTGATTTTTTTTTTTACCTGCCTGGGTCTTTGTTTCTTCTTTATTTAGCTGTAACAGTGATTTTCCAACAACCAACTGACCATGGCTTATCTTTGGATAGTACAACCATAGTTTTTATTTAGTTAATACTAACAAGTAGTTCCTTCTGTGCAGGATGAGATACTTTGGATTCTAACACAACGAAGAAGTGTAGAGAAACACAGGTCCAGTGTGTCAGGAGAGAGACCTTGAGGAGGGAGTGGCAAAAAGTGTTGTGAAGATGATGAAGGTGTGGGATAAGAGGCAGGGCACAAGTTTCACATGGGAGACTCTAAGGCTATGAACAACTATTCTATCACCAATTGTTAGTGACAGAAGTACAGACGTAGAGCTGTACTGAACATGTTTCAGGAGCACCAGAGAGAAAGAAGTACTATCTAATCTAACATACATTAAAGGCACTATATATAGTAAAACCATATGTAATGTAGAGTTTCAGCTCAAGATGTAAAAGCATGTTAGCAAACATTTAAACATGACTCCAAGTGGATCCTCATGTGAGGAAGAAAAAACGATCCACTAACATCCTGTTCCTCCCCAGGAAGGAGTCATGACGCTGGCAACTTGCCACACTCCCCCTGCCCCACACCAGGCTGAAGTCATTGACTTTAGGACCCAAGGGAGCAGTGGAAGGATGAGCCCAGCACCAGGAAAATCGGTAGGTACTAGGAAATGTGCACAACAATTTAACTATGTTATTGAGAATTTTCCTGTATAGTAGTATTCCCTCCTTCCCTCACCCCTTCTCTTCCTTCCTTCTTTCTTTCCTTCCTTCCTATATCCTTCATTCTTTCCTTCCTTCCTTCTTTTCTTTTATTTCTTTTCTTTCTTCCTTCCTTTCTATATCCTTTCTTTTCTTCCTTCTTTCCTTTCTTTCTTTTCTTTTTCATTTTCTTTTCTTTTTCATTTTCCTTCCTTCCTTCTTTTGCTTGCTTGCTTGCTTTCTTTCTCTTTCCTTTCTTTCTGTCTCTTACTTTCCTTTCTTTCCGTCTCTTACTTTCCTTTCTTTCCTTTGTCTCTTTCCTTTCTGTTCTTCCGCTTTTGTAGGAATTAATCTGGACTCATAGACTAATTACAATACTTTGATCAGACTGCTAAAATTTCAATTATGCTACAATTGCTGACAATATTTTACATATTCTTTTTGTCCATAGCAAGGTTTTGTTGTTGCAAGCATAACAATATGATGAAGGTTGTGAGCTACAGTTACAGCAAGACTGAGATGTCTGGGAGCCTGTAAAGGAGCATAAATTTTTGATACTTGGGAAAGTGTCAGTTTTGTAATTGAGGTACCTGTAATGCTGAGGAGCCCCTAGGATTGAAGTGGCAATGGAGTGTTAACTGCTTGGAGGCTGCAGGGACTATGGGTCCAGCTGTAGGTGCTGACATTATATCCAAGGCAATTTTTGACCTGAAGTACAAAGGAGAGGAGAGCACCATGTGTCACATTTCCCCTGAGCCCTCAGTCTCACTCTTATTGATGGGAAGGTCAGACAGGTTTCGCAACAGCCATTCATTCACAGGCATGGTCAGCCTGTCTACATGGGAAGACTTTAAAACTGATTTAGTCAAACCAATGGAAAACAACCATCTCTGAATTATTTTTATCTCAGCAGAAGTTTGTTTTGGCTTCTTTTTCCTTTAGACTGGAAGATGGTAAAAAGAAAACAGTGCAGCCAACACAAGCAAGTGTTCATCCAGCCTTCTGTACTCACTTAACTAAACTGCTTTAAAAATCACATTCAAGGTTAAAACTATGAGATTTTTTTTGTCTTCTGTAGAAAGTTGCAACTTTCTTCTGGAGTTAGAATTTCAGCCGAGCTTTTCTATCCACCTGGCAAAATCTAAAAGGAAGAATTGTCCTTACACAAACAGTCTAACTCTGACCTCATGAAATGACAGGTACTACTTTTCATATTGGTACAGGATAGGGACTTGCTTCAAATTTCTTTCTGAGCACAGCAAGCTTTACTAATGACATCTGTGATTTACCTGCTATCACACTCAGACGTAGCAGCCGGTTCTTCAAGAGGGGTGTGCGCAGCTCTGCAAGCTGCAGTTAGTAGGAAGATTGCTTGTTATCCGGTCTCTGGCACAGCTACCAAAGAGACAGGGTGCCAGTTCACAGTCTACTCTGCTATTTACCACTCCTTTCTCAACCCCTTCCCATGTCTACATTTCTGACAGGCACACGATTTTTCTGTGCTAGTAAAAGAGACAATGGAGGAACAGCAGCTCTGTTTTTCCCCATAGTCTCCTCTACTCATTTCCCAACGCTCAGTAACTTGCTGTGGGGAAAATTCAGCTTATTTGTTGCTGATGATGAGTTCATAAAACTCTCTGATTTGGCCCTCACCTCTCATATCACAACCATCTGAGTGTGGTACAAATACTGTATTAATAATCCTCTTGGTGAGCTGCTATCTGCTGAGGGACTCCTGCATCTCCCAGTTACCACCCAGGAGTTTGCAACCCACCACTGCAGCAAAAAAAAGGTGAACGGCCCTGCGAGCATACAGAGGAGGTTTCTGCTTTCAGGTGAATGCAAACACAGGGATATTTGTAAGTGGGGACGTTTGCGCCCAGCACAATGATGCTGGGTGAGCCAGGGTGGGAGAAGATCCATTCGGATCTGACAGAGGGTCAGAGACAAGAAGAGACTAGAATTAAAACAAAGCAATGACAGAAGTAATAGTTTTATTTGTCTTCTGGGAGATTGCCTATGGATGACTCTAAACTGACACAGGTGTTACTCAGCACACCACATCCTAATACATATTAGAAACCCATGTTGGGGGTTGAAAACAAAAAAAAAAAAAAAAAGAGAAAAAAAATCCCTCTGAGTCAGAAATAAACAAGTACTAGTCATAAAATATGAATTAGCTCAGAGGATTAGTCTGAGGATAAATTTTTGTAGGAAGGATTGTTTTTCATGATTTATAAGGGATTTACAAGAAACCTGCAGCTTGCTGATGGAGAAATGAAGTCTTCTTAAAGCTTTGCATTGTTTTGCCACCACTTTCATAATGCTTGTTTACGTTTTAAGGGGGAAAAATGTACATCGAGGTGGAACGGTTATTGACCAGATTGATCATGGGAACAAATCTGCCGGTGGTAACCTTGTTTAATGATATGTTGCTGGGCTCAGCACCTTGCTGAGGCTGTGATTCTTCACCGGCTGGGCCCGCATGATGGATCACGGTAGGAGGCTGATGGTGCAATCACTCACTGGCAGCCACTGACACCTGCACCAGCCTGACACCCGTCCCCTCTGGATGTATCAGCCAGCCTGCTCAGCCTACTGGGAGACACAACTATTCCACCAAACGGCGAACAAAAGTTCTTTATCTATCTTGCAACTTCCTCTGTAGGACACCGCCTTCTCTTTTTCTTTCCATTTTATTTCAGCTCCGTCTGCAGTTCTGTCACTCCTTTGCATCCGCTGTTCTTATCCATGGCTGACTTAGGAGCAAAAAAATGAAGCAGCCACTAAATCTAGAAGGGAAAAAAAAATGGGAAAGGGGGAAGGCTGTCTTGCAAAAGGATGAAAAGAATATATTCTCAGTGAAAATCTCTTAAGTATTCATGCATATTCCATTAGACAGAAAATTGCTGTCTCTAAATATGGCGGAACCCACATTCTCTGTGCACCATTATTTTAAAGAGAAAACTTTTACTCCTCCTTACACTCTATATTGAACATTATAATTTCCCAGTAAAAACTGATAACAGCAAAATGAGCAACTATTCTTTTGCAGACAGTTCCCTTCCTCTCTTTTTCTCAAGACAAATTTGAAAGCTAATGTATGCAACATTATTTCAGATTCAATATTTTAATATCATAAATACATGCATAATTTTACTCCCCCTAAAAGCAGTTACATATGGATATATGTACACATAGCCACTATCTGCACTGTCCACCAGCCAAGATCTACACTTAGTATTAGTTCATTGGTTGGGATTTTTAATAATTTGCCACTTTTGTAATACAAATAGTATGCAATGATATACAACCACTTAAAGGATAAGATTTAAAAATATATCTAGCCTGTGAAATAATGATTTCAATTGATTTTCTTCTCTAGTCCCTTCCCTTACAGGGTTGATGAACTTTTTTTGGGAACAAAAAAATTATTAGTATGACAGGTCATTATAATGATAAAAAAGTAATTATCTAGCCAAAGAGGCTTTAGCACATACTTTCCAATCTCTAATTTTATATAAAGGCCTCTTCATTAGTTCAGAGCACAAATCTGCACAGCTTCTTAGAAAAAGAATGGGAACACCACTTCAGCTACCACGTTTCCTAATAGCATGCGAACTAGTTCTATAAATTACACACATCTGTCTTTGCAATCACTGTAAATTCAAATATATATCACCTTGTGCTTGGAGTGGCCGTGCATCCATTACAGGAGCTAGACTGAGCACCACAGTAGTGCGGACCACAGGCTGCCTCACCAAAAGAACAGGGACGGTCGCCCTCGTTCCTGCTCATCTTTCCCTCTTCTTTGTTCTAGGTAAAAAGGACTACCTTACAGAGACAGATTTGCTCAGCTTGCTTTTGTTATTTAACTCAGGGAGTCAGTAAGCTGGGTCCAGCATCCCTGTGAAGCCAGGTGCTCTTTCTGCCATGCGGGCTCTCCCAGCCATCCCTGCTCTCCTGGAGCACCCTGCATGAGTGAAAGCTACAGCATTACTTTCTGAGCTTCCCAGGGCTCTGAATACAACACACTTTCTGAGCCCAGTAGTCATTAAACAGCACTTTAAAGACACTTGGGCTACTTGGATTCATTTCCACTAATCAATATCCCATATGCACAGGGTAGGGGATGTGGGAGGGAAGGCTGTATCTTTGGGTGGATGTCATCGTTCAGCCCTGATCGGGACCAGAAAAGCACTCAGTGAGCATTTGTTGTTCCTCTCTCAGGCAACAGCTGTAAAAAAATAGAAAATCAGAACAAGTCATCTTAAGCAATTTTAAAATACGAACCCCCCAAACAATTCTGTTAGTGGCCTTTAAGAAGTCACTAGAAAATAATTAAAAATATATATATATTTCACTCCCTAGTAAACATAGTTGCTGTCATAATTACACACATGCACCCACAAGCGCACACATACAGAAGCGTAACTGCGTACCATTTAAGGGATAACCATACTCCCAACTCCTTCCCCTTCTTTCGGGCTAGCAACTGCAGTACGCAGCTGCTAAGACAATGAAAAGGCTTTTCCAGATGCAGCATCTGGCTCTTTGGCAGACTCATTTTGTAGTTGTGTTGGCAGCTTTGGATTTGCCTCTGGGTCTATCGTATGTTTATAAAGGCAATGGACTGTCAACCTACACGCATGTGTGTGTCTGTTTGTCGGCGTTTCTCATCCCTGTTTACAGCTGCTTTTTGCCTGTGTTTGTTCACAAAAAATCATCATTAAACACGGAGAGAAATACAAACTACCCCCTAGCTATTCATTTAAGTAAAGTTGCCTTTTTACCTATACATACAACTCTATTTCTTCAACTTTAGCCATCCTCCTTTCAACAAACATTCATTTCATTTGCATCAGAGATAATTCATTAGACAAATTCTCTGTTTTACAAGAAAACAGCACCTTTATATGTGTGCATATACAAATCATTTCTTTGTGACTAAGACCCTTAATGCAGTGATATTATAGTAAATGGAAGGGGACATTTTTCATGTTAAAATAATAAATGAGGTGTTAAAGGAATATCCTGATACGTGAGCATTTTATAACTACCGCTTGTTGCTTGGTGGCAGCTGTAAAGCAGGGCTCACTGAATTAGCTATGATGTACTACTCCAGGGTGATGTTAATTATCCTACAGTGGTAAGCATTTTTTAAGTAGCTGTTCCACATTTTTACATCTTTAGGTGCAACACACTTGCAAAGGCACAGTTTAAACCACAGTTCAGTATTCCATCTGAAGTAAACACTTAAGAGGCACATATTCCAAAACACTGCAAGACAGGAGAGAGGCAGGGAAAGAAATGAAATTTTGAATGATCTTCCTATCTTGACTTCATATTTTAAAAACTAAATAGGGAAACTCAAGAACATGTTATACAAAGATCTGTGCCTGCATGCAAAATATACACTCAGGTATGGACAAGTAGGTTGTTACTTTTTTTCCTCACTGAAAAGACCTCAGATATAACATTAAAAATACTCCTTTCTTATCTAAAATATTTATGAAAAAAAAAGTGATCTTTCCAAAATTGCAAGGGCATGAAAGTGTGTACATACTTGCTGGTGCAGCAGAGTGTCTAAACTCCCTGCAAATTATTTAAATGTACAAACTGCAGCAAAGGACAGTCTAAGATAAGTGCCAATCCACTTACCCCGCTTGTTTGTTATCAGTTTAAAAAAATAAAAAAAAAGTTTAAAAAAATCACACAGGAAAAGATACCAAGATTATTTTTGAAAGAAATTTGTAGTAGAAAGCAATTGTCACAATTTCTTTTATTGATGTAAAATCCTTGCTTTCCTATTTCAAGGCAGTTTTGCCCACAGAAATTAGATGCAGGAGGGAAAGAGTTTACAGGATGATAAATTAGGATTCATAAATTAGTATCTGACAGTGGCCCCTTCCAGCAAATAATTACTATAAACATAATACAGTAATATACAATTACTCAAAACCATATTTTTAAAATGTCATTCAGTATTATTATAATTTGTTAGTACTTTAAAACAAACAAAAAAAAACCCTTCTATTTTCCCCCAGAATCACTTGCCATAATATTTATATGCTCATTTTGATTAAGTTTGTAAACATCTGTAGAAATCTTTGGGGATCACGTGAAAGTCCCAATGAAAGAAATTTTCCATTTTAAAACTGGAGACCTTTTATGTTAATTATTTTGCCTTTGGCATTTCAGGAAGAAATGAAGGAACTGGAGGATATTATAGTTTTACATAACACTGGTGAGATTGTTGTCATCTTTGATCTTACATCAATTAGTCAAGATCTGGAATGATCATAGGCAAAGAAACCTAAACTCTTCTTCCCGAGCTGAACAAAAATGTGTCAAAGATTCTAACTATATAAATTATTACATTATATCCTACAGCAATAATAGCTCCTTTAGGTAGACTTTCTGGTCACCTGTTATACACTGGGAATAGAATGTTATTGTTTCAGTTTGACATATTACAATCTAACTTATGTATATTTTATTCTGTTTTTCTGACCAGTAATGCTGACACAAAATTAATCTTAAAAGGGCAGTGCTGCACTGAAAGCATGGGCCTTCTGCCAGCTCCTCCTGACGAATAAATGAGTCGAAAGGTAAGGGAAAGTCTTTGAGTATACTGCCCACTAAAGAAGTTATCAATTAAAACAAAGAAACAAACTTCATAACCTGAAAACTGGTTTATTATTGTGATATTATTCACAAAAGCAGGCTCTGTCCTTCCTTCCTTTGCTTCCTGTTCTTGGACCATTACCACGTAAAGCTAGAAGTGACATTGAACTTTTAGGGAATACGACCTTTACATTGTAGGCAAAGAAGTAAAATTTCTGAGCAGCGCCAAACCGCCAACCCCAGCAAAGTTTTCCTTTTCCCTACAGGTAGTATGAAACAGAGCCAGAACGACAGGGCCCCATCTGAGCCGTGCCCAGCTCCCCCAGTCTGCACAAACCCACTCGATCAATCACGGCAGGATAATGCATAGTGGCTGCACCTGTGACAAGGAATGATGGAGTGCTGAACGCAGGCCCGGCTTTGCCCCTCGCTTTGTGCATTTGTATTTCTCCAGGGCCACTTTAAGAATTTGCAGAACTCGGGGGAAAACATTCTCTTGCGTTTAAAAAAAAAAAAAAAAAGAAAATCTTAATTCCCTTTGATTATCAGACAGTAACACAGTACATAGTCTTGGAAATGAACTGCAGGATGGTATGATCCCAAATTCCATCATGGCAACATCACTATACAAGCAGTAATTCTATTAAGGGGCAAGCAATTTAATCTGGGTATAGTAAGTAAAAACTGCAAGTTTTGCCATCCATTTCTTCTCCTTTATACCCTGAACAAATGTCAGAATTTCACTTTATCATAACAGCAAGACACAAAAAAAAAGCCTAGCACTAAGTACACTCCAGATTCTTAGAGCCATAAAACACTGCAAATGAAAAGATAGGTCATTGTATAACTTTCTTCAAAGGTATCCTTTACATTGATAATTTTAAGAAAGAGTCAACTCACAATAATTTTTGGTCAAAAAAAAAAGCTTTAAAAAACTACAGTTAAAAGATAATTATATTGATTCTCCACTTTAAAAATCCATGCAAGCAAGAAATGTTGTCTTGTCTAAAGGAAATGCTTCCTGAATTAAATCTGCAAAGAATGAACTGTGTTAGATTTCTTAAAAATATGCAAGATTTAATAATATATGCCTGCTATATAAACCAAGGGGTTTTAAAAAAGCAATTGAATCATACACTGCAGATATCTATTATAAAGCTGTGAAAAAGTGTTAATTAGTACAGCTAAAAGCAAAATAAATAGGAGATATCATAAAGACACCCATGCAAATTTCAAGTGAAAATTATGTCAGGCTCCTACATAATAGGAACGTTTTAATCCCTCTGCAAACAGACAAAGATGAAATTCATTTTCCTTTTGTGACAGTTCATTTTTTTAAGTCTCAATATTGTTACACGTACAGGATGAAAAACTGTATTAAGAAGGGGGTACTGGAGAATATAATCTTTTATTCTCTTAATATGTCTTTGACAGCCGAGATAAAATGCTCAAACAAATCCTTCTCATGGCAAGTTTTCAGAAAGGAAAAATATATTTGTTTCTAAGAAGTTCTGGGGCCAGTTTTCGCTGCCAGTTACACGCTCCAGCGTTCATTTGAAAGCGGGACTGATGCCCCCCCCACTTTTTTTTTTTTTTTTTTTTTTTTTTTTTACGCTGGGCTTTCTCCCTGGCGGGCGGGAGCCACAGTTCCCTCTCGAACGGCTTATTTTTTTTCTGACTTTGGTTTTTTTTTTTTTTTTTTTTTGGTCCGTTCTGTGCCTTGGACGCAGACATTTCAGTTTTGCGGCTGGCCGGACCGCGGTGCCAGGGGGTGCTGCTACCGAAAGCCGAAACTTATGGAGAGAAGCGGTAACAAAAACCCCAACCGGTACCACCGCACCAGACCTCCGCTGCCGACTTTGCTCTGTGACGTCGGGGCTGTTACCGCTGGGCATTTTCCGCCGGATCGTGAAAACACACGCAAGACGTCGGGCAGACCCCCGCAGCTCTCGGGGTACGAGGGGTTTGGCGAGAGCCGGCTGCTGCTCCACACCTCCCCCCCACCCCCACCGCGGCCGAAGCAGCTGGACCCCTGCCGCCCCCGGGGCTCCCCCTTGCACCCTCACCCTCGACAGCCCGGGTTGGGGCGGGGGGGGTGACACTCTGGGGCAGCTCCGGCTGTGCGACCTGGGAGCATCCCCACACCCCCCCAAGCCCTGCGACCGCCCCTACCCACCCTGTGGAAAACGGCATTAAGTTTCGGAAAAGCACCGCTGCCTCATACCCCCCGGCCCCCGCTTCAACCACCCCCCAACACCCGCGGGGAGGCTGTAAAGGGAAAACCACCCTCGCTGCTAGTTAGAGACCTCCACCAAAACTTGCGGGGAGGGAGGAGAGGATTTAAAAACAAAACAAAACAAAAAAAACCAAACAAACAAACAAACAAACTAACTAACAAACAAACACACACACACAGACACACACAAAAGAAAATTAAAAAAAAAAAAGCCAGGCTTCCCAAGTAGCCCTTCTTAGAGGGAGGGAGAGAGAGCAAGAGAGAGACAAACATCTGGGGATTGGACCATATGCTAAAGCTTTGTCTTGTCCTTCAAAGTTAGGCTGCCCTTGAAGTGATTTGTCAGGCGGCCTAACTGTGACAGGGAGAATATGGAGCAGGGGAGAGAGGGATGGGGGGCGGGGGGGAGGCAGGGCCCAGAGGCAGGGGAGAGGTGAGAAGGAGCAAGGTACCGAGAGAGAAAAATAAATAAATAAATAAATAAATAAATAAAAAAGAAGGGAAAGGAGGCAGCAAGTAGCAGAAAAGAAAGAACAAAACTGCCTCTCTCTCCCCGTCAGATGTTGGTTTTAGTGGGAAAGGAAAAGGAGGGTGGAAAAAGGGGAAAGACAACAGAGGAGGAAGGAGGGGAGAGGCAGACACTGGAAAGGGAAAGCAGGAGCAGAGTGGGTGAAGCAGGAGAGCTGAGCTGATGCAGGAAGGGAAGAGCTGAGGAGCAGCGGCTGCTGATGCTCTTGCTGCTGCCGCCTCTTTTTTCCCTCTTCCCTTTTGCTCGCCAAGTGCTGAACTGATTAGAGTGTAATTAAGGCCATAAAACCCTCGGCTTATCCACCTGTTTATTCACTAAAGTCGCGGGCTCATCAGGCAAATTAGCTGCTTCCAGGCTGCACGTTGGGCCTAGAGCTGGCCTGATTAATGAAGTTTATTGGGAGCTGTTAAAAGCATTAACTGAAGGAAATCTCGGCAATTCGTCATATTTAAGGGATGGAAATTAAATCTCCTCATGCAAATGAGGGGAGACTCCGAAGCGGCTTCTTTTAGAGGTGACAAGGGTGGGGACCCGTGAGTGGCTTGCCCCTAGATCACAGCCCTCTGGTGCGGGGGCTGCACCTGTGATGAGTTTGCCTGGTCTCGGCAGGAGGGGGGCTAAAAGCAAAGGGTTGGAAAAGATTTTACAGAACAAGAGCTCTCAGTCCTCTGAGCCCAAAACACAAGAACCAGGCCCAAAATGGGGTAATACAGTACTTTTGATCTTGTGCTAAGGGTGTCTTTCTCTAGGTACCCCAGGCATTGCCAGCATAGTTCATCCAGCCAGCAGTTTGTTAAGACAGTTTCCATGCCAGGTGGTTGTGTCCCTCTTGGTCAGGTATCTTCTGTTTATTTCTACTTTAAACGTTCTGCACTCTTCTTAGCTCTGAGTCATGTTACGTGGCTTCAATACAAGTACATAATACTTGAAATGTAAAATGATTTTTTAAGCCACACTCATAATAAACATTAAGACTGCAACAGTACATGCTCTAGCTGACAAACACCTAAGAAATATATTAAGGTGAGATGGTCTAACCAGCAGGGAATCCTATCGAGAGCTGAATATTCACCAGTTTTAAAAGTGTTTTCTTCTGGCATGTCAATCTGATTTTATTTCTGACATGAATAGTATTTTCATACCCGAAGCTTCATGAGCCACAGCATTTTTATATTAACAATTTATAATAAAAGAGAAATTACAGAGGGTCACAACAAGGAGTGAATGTCCTGAGGAAGGCGTAATGAGAAGAGAAGAAGGTCAAAGAAAACATCTTGGCCTTGCTATTCATATTTACTGTTCAGTTCACAATCTTATTAGGTTTGCAATTTATTTATTTTTAATGTTTTCATTAAAAAATAAGAAACCCCTGGCTAGCATCTCATATAAAAGATACTTTTACACAGATACTCGGTTGTGCACATGATAGGGAGGGAGGAGGGAGAAGAGGGAGAGTTCATATTTGGTGTAATTCTTATTCTATATGCTCCTCTGTCTAATTGTTAGAAAGCTAATTATTTGTTACAATTATTGGATTAACAATTTGCTAATCAGTTTTCTTCTCCTTTGTAGAGCAGCACTAGCACAGTGAAATGCAAGGTGAGAATGTTGTCTGGATTTTCAACAGAAAATTAAAGTGCCATTTTCCTTATGCGCAGATGTGTTCAGCTGCTCCGTGATTTACGACCAATACAGCACATCCTGTGTCACATTCTACTACATAGCATCTTTGTTCCTATAGCGATAATTTTCTAACTTTTTGGATGTGGAGACCATTTTACCAGTAGCAAAGAGTCCCTCTCCTCCCACTATCTTCCATCAGAAATATTTCACTCATCAAATGAACCTGTGGGGCAGGAGGAACCACTCGTCTTCTCGAAACAATAGTTACAGAAACACGGACTTGTACCATGGTAGCCCCTGCATGCCTGCACACACACACACACACACACACACACACGTGGAGTTTTGAATGTACTTCAGACATAAAATAATACATTTTAAAATGCCCTTAAACAAAACACACAACTCTGCTGTTACACACATCAAAGGACTGGTTTAGCTGCTAGCAAAAAACCCAACCAAACCAAATCAAAACTTCTCTGCAACTTGTATGTCTGTATTATTTTATAAAGATAATTGCTAGAGGATGCTTCTAACACTGCATGCAACACTTCAGCGCAGGATTCCTAGCGATATTTCTGGGTTCAAGAGAACAAAGAGTTTAAATGAAAAAGCAATGGATTATTATTATTTTTAACTGCAAGTTAACAAAGCATTTCCTAGAGAATTAAATGATAGCAGTATTTTCTAGTTATGGATTTAATTGCAAAAACACAAAGAGTAGTTGTAATCAGTTAATTTGTGGCTGCTTTTCATATTTTTTTGCATACTTTAAGAGCATTTGCTATAAATCTATATTAGCACAAAGTAATATTAATTCTGGCTGCTTAGAACACTTAAATTTCAGGGAAAATAAAGACTTTGGGATTTTCACTGAAATAAGAAGAAATCTATCTGAGACAGTGTTTGCTCCAAATTAGCAGATTTCTTTAAAAGATTCCTTAAATGAAATTCAATGACTTGTGGAATGTACTGTCAAAACACTTATTTTTCTTGATTACCAGTCCCTTCAATAAATTGATTTGCCCCATTATGTGGGGTCTTTTAGTTCTACCACTAATGGGATGTGCTACTTGCAACTTTTTGTCTCTGTTTCAGAAACAGAAGATCTATTTAAAGAGAAATATTTAGGTGAATCACCAAAAACTTGTAAATACACCAAACTCAGGTGGTTTAGTTGATTTTTTTTTTTAAGAAGAAATATCTGATATTGTGGTGAAATGTCTAGTTATAAAAGATTTCAGGTGAATCATTGCAGTGGTTAAGCACTCTCCCTGCAGCCCCAACAATAGTGATTATTTATTTTATTTATTTTTTTATTATTTATTGCTCTTCATGAGCAATTATAACTTCAAGAGAGATATTTTCCTCCTTGCTGAAACTCCAGACGCAAGACCTGCTTCTGGAGGCCACCCACTTACACAGGTGTGCATATGTGCACACAGGAAATTTGATCAGAGGTGCAACTGCACCTAAAATTTATCCCAACTATTTTTATCCAACAGCAATTCAACTAGATTTCTGTATTTTACTTTAATAAGAAATCTAGTGGATTACCTAGTCATGCACAGGAAAAAAAAAATTTGTTATTTAAACTTGCTGTCCATATAGATGTACACAACTCCAGTCACAGAGGTAAAAGGATACTGAAGTGTAGAATTCAAGTTGCAAAAACAGGCAAAAATCAGTATGACTGCAAAACAACAACATAATCAGTTAGCTTCTTCCTATTACATCAATACTATTAGCATATTGACTATTGGAACAATGGCATGCCCAAACTCCAGATAATCTGTGGGAAAACACTGAGATAGTTGCAATTTTTCTTTTGCATGCCTGATTTGACAGTAGTGGAAACAAGGCAAATTTTATCACAGCAGAAAACTATGACATGGCACATTCAGAGCTAAATTTAGCCCTCCCAGATCAAGAATGATCTTACAGTCAGGGCCAAATAATTCTCTTTAATTGTACTGTGCAAAAGATGTCCTAAATGATGAAGACCCTGCTCTGTCCTTGAATGAATACAGAAGACACAGAGACCTCGGTGGGAGGAGTGCGAGCTGCTGTTATGGTCAGAATTCAGCCCTAAGTGACCTCCTGCTTTTGCATGTGGTCTACTGCTTCGACACATCAAGGTTGGAAAGGATACTATTTCACTGTAACCTGTTTTTTTCTCATGTCCTGATAGTTTACTAAACTATCAATGATGCAGTTTTTGTGGCTTAATTCTTTTACACTGCTTCTTTCCATCTCAGTCACACTCGAATCTTCTTATTAACATTTTACAGCATGTTTTTCAGCTGTGAGTAGAACCACAATGTTAATGAACGACAATTATTTTCTTACTTATCTGAGAACTTTAATGAAGCTTCATTAAAATTAACATGACATGATATTACTGGGAGAGCTGAAAAAACCCTTTTTTTTTTCATTTATAACCTTTTTTTCTATTAAATAGAAATTTTAACTTTCTGTAGTTTGCTGGGCAGTAATAAGTGCATTCACTGGGAACTCTTTCCTCAATAGCCTCACAAAACTAGGACCTATGGGAGAAAACACCACTGTGTCCTTTAGAGGGATCTACTGTACCTTAGCACTTAGTTAATCCCCTCATCAAACACACTCAAGAAAATGAAAGCTGCATGTCACATTGCCAGTGTGAGGAATCAGTTAAATGCTTTGCATTTGATTCTGTTTTTCAGAAAAGGCAATACATGCTGGGAGAATGCAGCCTGTGTGGTTTTAGCCAGAGTAAATGTACGCATGCTTTTACGTGCACCATTGTCACCGACAGTCCAAAATTACAAGTCTGCTGTATTATAAAAGCTTAGCATCAATAGGCATTACGTCTGAGATGCTAATTCACTATAGAAGCTGTACCTTAAAACTCAGTTGCAAAGGCAGATTTTTAAAGTGATTTAAAAAATGCTTTTTGAACCAAGACAGAGTAATGAAAATATAGGAACACATTGTTCATGCAATTGCAGGTTAAACTTCCATAAAAGCTCACAAAAGCTAGCTTGTACTTTAAATATGTTTCCAGTTCTGTACGTTGAGGATAAAAATTAAGTTGTTGTCATTTTATTTTGACACACAAAATAATTTCTTCTGTTTCAATACGGTGTATTTCCAGGGAAGAATTAAGCCTTTTTTAAAGTAAATCTAAATTGCAACAGCGAGTGTTGTACTGTCATTTTAATGACAGCAGTAGACTTTAAGTATGGAATGAATCAATTATTGCAAGCGCAGCCCCCGTGTAAATCACTGACGGCAAACCAGCCTCAGGATTATAAAATGAATCTTTGACAAGTATTCAAGGTTTCAGCATATTCTCAATAATGAGGATTAAGTACCTACTATCTGTGAAAGAAAAGTTTTATTCACTTACTAAAGAATATGTGAGTAATCATTAAGAGAGGTCAGATTAACTGAGGTACTTTTTTAAAAAGGGCATCCAGTACAACATCTGCTGGAAAATCAATGATAAATATGTCAATTTTTTAGAAAAAGGGAAAGATTAAGAGTAAGGCAGTGTAATGGAATGACTTAATGCTCTGTTTTTAAAGAATGGAGAGGAATTATAATGACATCATAAACTATCATTATGAAACTTTTTGACATTTTCATGTCAAGAAAAAGACTCTTCTTGAATCAAGAACAAATAGTGTTTTCTGCTATCAATGGGTGATTCAGCCAAGTTCAAATAAATCGTGATTCTACACTGAGAGATGATGAAAAAAAAAGCCTCTGGACTAGTCTGGTATATATTATGTTTTCTTGTATTTAATATTTTTACACTAAGAGAGAAATCTAATTCAAAGTTCTAATGGTAGTTGAGTTGTGAAAATCGAAATGTTTTTAATTTGATTTTAATTTAATATTGATTACGTCAATAATGCATATACTTTTGGAGAAGCCTTTAACGGTAAATATTTCATATGACTTTGCTTCTTTGCCAGTACCCAAACAATATTGCATTGTCTTTTTCTCTTTAATTTCCACAAAATAATGCAAAATTGAGAAGCCGTGTTATCATAATTGTAGACCAACATCATTTCATGATAAAATAAAGCATTGTGTTCTGTCATCATTTGTATTTTAATTATTAATGAAAGCCTTTGCTTTAACTGTCAGAATTTTTTATTAATGTCTTGTGATATTTGCATACTCTTTGCCTTTCTGTAGGGAGAGAATGTACAGGCAAATTCATATTTATTTCCAATATATTGGCATGTTTTTAACCTGGAAGGTTTACTTTTGAAAGCTTTAACAAATGATATCACAATGGTCAAGAGATGCATTATGTGCACTGCAATGAGGGAATAAAAAAAAAATCTGCAATGATACTACACTTTACGATTTGTTATTCTCCCAAAATAATGCAAAGCAACTTTGAAAAAAAAACGCTCTTGTTTGCAACAAAATAATGTCCCTGTTTATCTAAACTGCTGCGTTTCCATTGCTTTATTTTTTTCTAAAATTGTATTTCTTTTATTTGTGTTTGTTCTTTTGTATGTTTATTCTTGTTTATGGCACAATGTGCTTTCTCTTTGAACCGATATGGATGATTCATAGTTCAATATTTTTGTTCTGTGCTAAACAGTCAATTCATTACAAATTAATTCAATATTTCTAAATTTTATAAAACAGTGCACAGTTTGTTAAAATAATACATTCTGCAATAGGAATGGGAATGTTAATAGTTCTAATAGGGAAAACATAACTGCACAATTTTACAGTAACCAAATTTTATAATTAATCAAAAATAAGTAGACTGTTAAATTTAGATAAAATATGTGCATATTAGAAAGGAAATCTATGAAATAGTTACATCTCAAATTAACAAAAAAGGCCATGAGAATAAGCATTTCTCTTAGGAACATTTCTGCAGATAAGAGAGGCTGTTATTATTTTGCTGTTTGTTTATCTAAGACAGTTAAATTGTCAAATGCAATTGATTTTGAGCTATTGAATTTAAACATTTTGCTGCTTCTCTCTACCAAGTGTTATCACATTCCTTTTGTGCATTTCAGCACTGTTTATTCTGAGTGCTCAGTTTTCATTTTGATTTTGGTCTAGGATATTCAAGTCACTGTCTTGTCACAGAAGCCAGTAATTTACAAACAGGCTATTTCTCTGTAAACACCTGCAATTAGTTTACAAATGATCTTAAAGAGTTACAGTACACGCTTAGGAACAAGCACGAAGCACTATGCTTAAAAGGCTTGCAAGCATTTTGCCGAAAACAAAACTGAAGGGATCCATGAAAGAGCATAAACCTTCATTTCCATTATGCAGGTGGAGGGCTGGAGTTTTGCAGTAAAAGTCTGGCATCTGGTGGTCCAGAGAAGAAACGGCAGCCCACTCCAAAAAGAAACAAGGCGGTCATAGGCTGAATTAGCTCATCAGTTTGTAATAAACTAATTATTTCCAGTGTATGCATATGTGAGGACTCTTGCTTCTGAAGGACCCCCAGTATTCATTGCCCCGGGTTGGTTTCTGTTCTCACCCAAGAAGGTCTGTATTTCTTCCCAAAGAGAGAAATAATTGCACGTATACAGAACTGTGATGAGTTTGGAAATGCCAGATAGTGCCTTGTGCAATCCTTGGCAGAAGACAGGGGACAGGATTCACTACCATTTCCCACAAATTGTGCTTGGAGGAGATTCTTGGAAATTCTTTGAAAAGAATTTGGAGAATTTTAGGAGACCAAGACCCAGGTGTGCTGTTCTGGAAAAGCAGAGTTTCTTCTGTTCTCTGCTGAACTACAACAATGCATCACCTCACAACCAAATTAATGAAAAAAAAATTCCTTCTCATCTTCCTTGAAGAGCACTGACTGCAGAGATCATGGAGGTCGGTGTGGGGAAGGAGTACAGAAGAAGAGACCTTCAGAAATAACAAGTCCATTCCCTGTCTTTGCATGCAGTGACATCATATAATCCCTCTCAACAAATGATAAAGACTGTAGATTTTTTACTTAGTTGACCAAAAGACTCTTCCTAATCCAAATTTCTTTAAAGAGTTAAGAATTATCTACTAAGTTTCCAAGCTATCTTTGGTTAAATAGTACTCCACTTTTCCCTTCCTTGTACTAAATACACATTCATAGACAATGATGAAAAGCTCTTTTAGTATCCTCTCTCCAGAGTCTCCATTCTCACAATCACCTTGCTGGATCTTCCCTGAGGAAGTTTACTTTTTAATCATCTTTCTTGAACAAGAATGGCCAAAATTACAGTGTTGCACATGAGATCTCTCCTGAGCTAACACTTCCTGTCTTTGTGAAGTATCATCCTGCATTTTCCATGGCTGGAACATGGACACGTTTACAGCACTGTATGACCAAATGGCAACACAGGTCACCTCTTCATATCAAAATATTCCCAGAGAAGTGCCATTGATAATTATCCTCAAGCCTAATGCTTCCTCTTCAATATTATCTGGGGTCATCACTCTTCAGCAAGTTCTTCACCTGTGTTACAATTTCCCCTACTAATATCAGTCTTCCTTAATTTATTATCATTTCCCATCTGACAGTCTTCTGGTTGCTCTACTGAAGTTCAGAGGGATTATATCTCCAGTATTCCCTTTATCTTGAAATCAAAGACAGATATGAGGTAGACATATGCAAAAATAAAATGTGTTCCATTCTCTTTATGTTTGCCTCCATTTCTTAGGAATTATTCTTTACTTGATAGTTAGATGTAAAGGTTTACATAGAAAGGAGTGAGACTAAAAGGTCCTCCAAATCTATTGCCACCTTCTTAAAGACAGGTACATTAGCCATTCTTTAAATGCCTGGTGCCACACAGAGAATAGATGTATTCCAATACTTGCTACCATGCTTTTTATCCCAGATACCAAATCTTGCAGTCAAGCCCTCTGACTTGAGCACATTCCGATCTTTGGGCTTGTACTTTTCAGTATAAATATTTTAAGCATTTCCAGGCTGTAACAGAGCTTGACTTTTGACAATGCTTACATTATCATTACACTTTTTGGACTTGAAAGCCAGGGGTTATTTTGCTGATCTCTTTTCATCTCTTATACCTTATATGATGTTTTTTCCTGGTGCCTTTTTGAGGTTATTATTTGTCCAGTTGAAAAGTTTCTTCCCCTGAGCTGCTGAAAAGTTCTAGGTAATACTGGAAACCTTGACACGATGACACGCCGTATCTCTTCCACATCCAAATTCCTCAGCTTCCCTGCAGACCTGCTTTTTTTTCTCTCTTTCTTTCTTTCTTTCTAAATAAAATGGAAGGATATTTAATGATGGCTCAACCTAAGGTATTTATCAAACACATTCTTCTAATACCATCCTGTTTACAAAAATAGTAACTTGAAAAAAAAGCAAAACAATACAAGTAGTTATGTATTTCCGTGTTGCTCGCTTACTGTACTTTGTACGTGGTCCAGGCAGCTTCTCAGGGAAGGATCATAATCATTTATGTATGTCAAGTACAGAGAACAACCACTTTGAGTACAATAAAAATGAGTAACATTGAAGTGCTGCTCTTTCACCAAGCATAAAAAATAGGCTGACCTATGCAACACTTCAAGGGTCTTACAGATTCGTACCGTGCTTGTAGAATAAAGAAGAAAAAAAAAAGTATGGCTTATTGTTATTTTTAAAGAAAATTTCCAGAGGGTGCTTCAAATGATCACATGCAGTCTGTACAGGAACAAGCAAATGGTTATATCCCTTTCAGTAAAGGGGCAGTTTGGGCTCTTTCGTTGCACATCAACATGTGACAGAATTGAGCAGATTAGACTGGCCGACACACCAAGAGCAAAGGAAAACTTTGCAGACAGTAAGATCAGCTTCCACGTGGCTCTTAGACAGACATTTTTGATGACACAAGCTAGGGAGAGGCACCTTTATTAAGCAGTGCTAATGATGACAATCCCACACTAGAACTTCTCATAAACTCGAAGAGTGATTGTCTGCTACCCTCCTTTTCACAGATGAAGAAACACTCATAGAAATGAGTGTGACCTCCTCAGAGTCACTCAGGAAAAATGACAGATCTGAGATTAGGCTTCACCAGTCCCGCTTCCTGTGCACTGGAACTCCCACTACTGGAACATTTCCATTTTCCATGTCCAGCTCCACTCTTTTCCTTTCTTCCCTCCCAACCATCTTCTACCTTGGTTCTCAGATAGTCCTCTCCCCAAAATTATAAGGCCCCCTCCTTCTTGCTCTTCTTTCTCCTTTCCCTTCCCAGATGTGTTTCCATACCCAGCACAGCATGGAGAACACATTGCTTTTCATCAACAAGAAATGTTAGTGCTGTTCCAGCTCTTTTCCAGCCCCATAGTACTTCACCTACAAACACATGAAGAGCTAAGGAACAAAGGCCAAAGAGAAAAGCTGGAGGGTATATTTTAGTGGGGGAAAGGATACATTATTCACAAAAAGCTGTGGACTGTTGTAGCTCTATCATTGCAGGACCAGTCTATGAGCACAGGAATGACCACTGCTCCATGCACAGAACATCAGTAGAGACATGGCTACCTGGGGAATATACACTTTATTACATACTTCACTATACCCTTTCTCCATCATGCTTTAAAGTCTCATTGAGAAACCTAGGAGGTCCTATTATAGATAACCACCCTATTGTGTCCAACAAGAAATAGTAGAGAACAGAACAAGGGTCTCTGCCATGCAGTTACATTTCTCTTCGACCTCTATGCATTTCCTGAAGTAGAAAGAGAAAAAAAATTATGCTAGTACATAAATATACTTCTGTTGCATATCAAGATAACTTAAGGAATTCGGGGGATAATTTTTAACACTTCTTTTTGCAGAGGATTTCTGATGTTGAATTGTGCTTGCTGTAGAGACCAGCATGAATTCTCAAGGTATTGTGCAAGCCACAAAGGCTGGGATCAAGTCCCATCTCTCACTGTATTTGCAGAGCATGCCTGCCATTGTCAGTCTTGTCAACTCTCATGGTCTCTTTGCTTTTTACCCCGTGCTTATCGCATCTCGTCTTTCATTAAAGAATGCGAAAGTTTCTGTCCTTGTGGAATTGCAAAGGGAAAATATAATCCCCAAGGGTTTAGAAACCAGGCAGCAAATTAAAAATGCCAACACTGATTTTTCTTTGAGATTCTATTATTTTAAAGGCAATCTCCTGACTTTCAGGGCCTGATTCGTGGCTTCTGAACTGTAAAGTTCAGCCATCCTTGCGCTTGGCAAGCACCTGGAAGTGAAGCGTGTGCAACCAAGCTCTCTATGTAATTCTGTAAAATGAGAGCTGTTTATCTCCATAGCTGAAAAATTCATTATTGAAAATAAGCATTTCAACATTCACAGGATGAATCATTTGGGCTGAGAATAACAATGATCTGGGAAATAGCAAAAAACCGCCATGTCTCTACAGCATCCTGAACAGATAGAGCTGAGATAGTCTGACCTTGCACAGAGGAGATGGGGTGAGAGCTCCTACTGACAGGTAGGTCCCTGTCCTTACTTCTGACTTAAGTCTTTCATTTCAGCTCAGCTGCTCTTGCTCGTGACCAGGACTTCAGGGAAAGCCAGAAGAAATTAATGCCCAGTTTGGCTGGGAGAGAGGAGGACGATGATGAAAGGGATGAAAGTGGAAAACATCAACCACCGCAGCTTTTCTGAATCTTTTAGTATTTGGCAGACAATATGGGTTTTATGTTAAAAAACTCCTGTTTGCTGCCTCCATTGAAAAAACACCTGCCTTTTAGCCAAGTTTTAGGTCTGAAAAGTCACACTACTTTTATATAGCAGCTATATCTCCTTAGATTCTTCATTTGCTTCGCTTTCTTTGCACACACAAACATTGCAGGCTGCAAATAACATCCTCAAAGGGCAGTGGAGCCGGCTCACTTCAGTCCAGGCCTAGAGAAATGAAATTGGGCATTCCTGGAAATGGCTATACCAGACCAGGAGACAGTCACTAAAGCTGAGTATTTGTCTGTCCTGTACACTGGTGACTTTGGTTCCTGTTCTGGAACCTGAACTGGTTCAGCAGATTAAAAGAATCCTTCAATCTGAAATGCTGAAGGAACAAAAAGCAGAAAATGGATATGGGAAAAAATACAGACTGGGACAGGAATGCAGTAGGAGTTTTCTAGTTTAGGTTAGTTTTGCTTTTCTTAAGGATAGAAGGTAAAGTAAGGGCAACTGGAACAAACCATGCTGGAAAAGCAGATGTTCAGAGGGAAGGCTGGGATAAAGAACAGTATGCACTAGCTGTTTGCCTCTGGCAGTGGCGTTGAGTTTGTTCAAGCTGGCATGGTAAAAGGAGTCTGTTCTCTTTAAAATGCCAGCCTCAGAGGCAAAGCCAAGCTGAGCTTTTTTGCCAGCTTCAGCAATAACATTTTGACATGCAATCTCCACATTGATATGATTAATTGTTAAGTCAAATAAGAGGCTGTGTGATGAAAAAGTCGTTTAACTGATTTGCCAAACTGGATAAAGTATGGTCTGATCTTGTTTACAATCAAACTGGGAAAGTTATTAATACACCCAGAGGCCTCTAAGAAGAGAAAAAAAAATAGTTTCATAGCAAATATCTTTCAGTGCCACCTTAGAAAACTATTTCTGTCTCTGCTTCTACAACAGCATTTCTAATAGGACTGAGCAAAGTCCATAAAGCCAGTTTCTTGCTCATGGATGCTAGGTGGGAATAGAATCACTGACCAATCATCGCTGCAGCAGGAATGAGCTTCAGAGCTGTGATGTGTTACTTAATCTGTGTACATTGAACAAATCAGGGCCTTAGTATCAGAAACTTCTAAATTAAATCCCTCTGTGCCTCATTTCCCTTTCCACTAAACGGGGATATAACAACCTCACTACAGAGTGAACATGTGAAGATAAACTAATCCAGGTTTGTAAAGTCAAATTGAAGTTGTGTGTACTCACAGCATGGGACCATACTCTGAAAACTGAGGACAAAGGAATGTTAAACAGCTGCTTTTTGAGTGAGCATCATAAACCCTGTGCAGTGAAGAAGGCAAAAGTCTTGTAGAAAATACAGTTCATGATCGTGTGATTTCAGTTGTTACCAAACGTAAGCAGGAAAAGGGAATTGCCTTACCCAAGCTCTGAGAATGGCAACGTGGGCCCCTATAAAAGTTCCTTCTACAGGTATGCCTGGGGAAAAGCGTCTCTGCATCCTGAAGATGAACGGACAAAAAAAAAAAAAATTAAAGGGTTTATACCTTCTTTCAATAAATCACACATTTATTGTGCTTAATAAAGCACACATCACAAAAATTGCAAACTTTGGTCTCAACACTGACCTTTGACTCCCTGCCCTGTGGGATCCAGCGACAAAGATAATGCTTAAATCAAGCTGGAAGTGTCTGTGGTTGTCATAAATACTTAGACAACACAAGGAGTGGGTCTGCCTGTATAATTTTGCATGTTTATGGCATTAGTAGTTCTTCTGTGGAAAACCTGGAACTTAGGACATGTTAGACAAGCAAACAAGATTGAAAAAATAAAAGAGCAAAAAGAAGTAATTGTAAAAGCTAATAAAAATAAATTCTAGTTGATGTTGAATTAAGAGAATCAATAACAATGTGGTGGGATCTCAACTGTGCCACCTCTTTCAGAAAATTTAGAGTTCCCTTGGATCATGTGTCTCCTATCCACATACTAATGAAGGGCAGTCTGAGATAAGTTATTAGATGCGATTAGATCACATCTTAAGATGATATAGCACCAGTACATGTTTTCTAGTGTTGCATTAAAAGCTGAATGTTTTTGGTAATGAGCCCATCCTTTTTAATTCTGCCACTTAAAAAATATTTTTAAGCATTTAATCAAACCTGTATACAATATTAACAAGTGCTGAGGCAGAAAGAAAGCCTATTGATCACAGGTGATATATCCAGAAGCAATACACTGTTTACAGTGAGTTGTCTCTCAAGTGAATAATGATTTAGTCATTTACAGGGAAAATCCTTGCAAATAAAAGTCTAGTACTGTGATACTTGGTCTTTCTGATGGAATCCCATTGTCAAGATTGAGTTTTGTAAAGCACTTCACACAAATTTTATTGAAACTTCTGTACAGTGCTGTCTGTGAGGGATATGGAAGCACATAAAGTATTGTGCAGTAAATTTTGTAATGAAGGGCCACAAACGGCTTGTTAAGGATCCCTATGTGTATGTCAAGTTTAACAGCAAGTATTGCTAGACTGATTTTTTTTTAGCAGTTTTTGGTCAAAGAAAATATTGTCAAGAACAAGTGTCCCCAGATAAATGACTTCCTTTGTTAATCTAAGAATAGTATCTCGGCTGAACATGTGATTTGGCTTCTCTCAGAAGGTTTATCGCCTAGCTGTAAGTTGACCAAGTCAGCAACCTGGATTTCCACAAAGCCCCACTCTAAAAATGGTGAACTTGAACTAAGCAAATAATTTGCAGTGAATAATTTACCCATGATAGTTAAACCCTTTTTCTGCAACCCTTTCAGCAGATTATGCAGTTCTTGCATTTATTCACTATTCAGACTTTGTGGATGAACTGGAAAACTTCCAGATTAGGAAGACTTGGCATTTGTTTGGTGAAGACTTTAGGATAGATAAGATCACTCAGAGAAGCATCATGGTTTTGATGCTAAGGCTTGATTTCCAATGAAATGTTCATCTAGAAAATGATCGTTAGATTCATAACTACAAATGCAGCTTTGGAACGTACTTTCATCAAATCAGTCAATAAACTTTCTTATTTGTCAAATTGTTAAAGAGCAAACATTGAAGAAAGCAGCTGATTTTTGCAATTTGCCATTGAAGTATCTAAATCTGTACAAAATAAGTCACATGGTAAACTCTCAACAAAAATATTAATTCTTAGAATTCAAGTGAAAAATTTTGCAATATTTTCTGCAACTACATTAAGCATCTCCTGTACATTGCTATTAATTTCAACAATGCTGGAAGTTACTAAAAGCTTGCACTACTGACAGCTATGTGCAAAAAGCAAGTCCAACAAGATTAAAGATGCCGTAAGCTGCATTTCTTAACAAATGCTGAATTTAGTGCTCATGACTGATATTTGAATAATTTCCCAAACAATCATAGTCTCCTTCAACAACAGAGTTACATCAGAAACAGAATCAATGCAAATCTTTGTCTGCTCAAGAGAAGTGTCAGAAGCCACCATGCCTCAAGACCCTATTTTTTTCTGCTGTGGCTGCCAGCTCACAATGATAGGTTTTGTCTCTGCCTTTGATTAACTGAACCACAGCTATTGACTCAATTCACAGAGGCCATCAAAAAGCCTCATAACAGAACACACTAGCCAGTGCTGATCTTCCTACACGTAAGACAGTGAAAATATATATAAAAAAAAAAAGGTTTAAGGGCTCTTATATTAATCCTTAGTCCTTTGATCTGGCTTGGTTTTAGGTCAGTTGGACAAAACAAACTTTAAAAGGGTAATTTAAAAAAAAACGTTTAGGATGTCTGTTTTCATTGAAGACACATTTTTTGGAAGAAAAGTAGCTGATTTTATCTTTGTAAGTGCTTACAAAGGAGTCTTTCAGTGTAGTACTGCTCATTTATGTGTGACCACGCACCGGCAAAAGTATGCACTCTGTACTTTTAAATGTTCAGTTGTCAAAAACCTTTGTAGAGAGATCATGTACTGCTCCTCCACTCCAGTTTGACACTGCAAACAGCTCAGAGCTGGCTGATGGGATTCTTCATCAGTCACCCCATCATGGTTGCTGCATGGGAGGAGGATTTAAGAGAGCCAATCTGCCCCTTCACTCTGGGGCAATGGATAAACATGCTGGGATTTTTTTAAAGCCTTCATTTGGTCCATCAATCAACAGAAGTGACAAACCCACTGATAGAACAGACAACTGCCAGTGGATGAATGGTTTAGGTTGTTTTGTCGCTGAACTTTCATACTGTGGCAGAAAAAAAACGACGTGCATGAAACCAAAGCCTATGACCTTACAGCGGCGAGAGAACCAAAGATCTTAGAAATTCACATCTGGAAACTGTTGTGAGGCAGACACAAACTGGAACAGAGAGATAAAGTAAATATGAGATTATTCTTTGCTAGGAAAACAACAGTGTTCAGGTAGCAGTTACAAAACACTTCGGCACACAATGTAAGTGCAAGATGTCTGCTACTGTTATCAGGAGGCAAAGTCAGAGATTACAGGAAGACCACAAGCAAGATCACTGTAATTGTCCTTGGGGATCTCCAGAGTGTCTCTGAAGGCTCTGCACCTTTGAGGTCATATCTCTATCTGAATGTAGAGGTGCCTTATTTTGTCTTTTACATCAGTGAATATGATTAAACTCCTGCTGTTGTGCTAAATTTCAAAGATTGTAAAAAGTCAGGGGAATTAAAAAGGTCACTGCAGTATTTCATTTCAATAGCAAATCTGTGGAATAATGTTGTACAAGTACATAGGCAACTGCTTTGAAAAGAGAACTTGTCAGTGACTTAGCTCTAGTGAAAAATAGCAGGCATTTGGAAAATGGAATTCTGCTTCCTAAACCTGTAATTAGAAATGGACAGATAATGAGAAGTGGACAGAATAGATGCCTAAATAGATGCCTTTCAAACATAAAAGTACAGAAAAGATGCACAACTCCCAAAAATTTGTGTAACATTTACTAGTGGCAAATTCTACTTCTGTACAACATATGTTGATGATAAATCCAATATCTAGAAAGATATATTCCACATGTAGATACAGAAAACAAGACTTCTATATAAAACTGTGGAGGGCATGTAAATATTTCAAACCCATTTTTAAAAAGCCTAGTGCATTTCCAAACTCTAAAAAAAGCTCTTCTCATTCCTTGTATATATATATAGGTTTTTTTTCAGAATAATCTCATATTTACTTCTTTCAGTTTCAGTTACTCTCTTTCAGTTTATTCAGACGTATTTTTCTTTTGATCAAAATAATCGCTGCCAGTTTACAATCTGGCTAATCCCAGTAGACATGTAGCTCTGCAAAGAATATAACTTTCCTTCAGGAACAGAAAAAAAAAATATGATTCCAACAGTGAACATTAAAACCATGGACTTGTCTGAGGTCTGAAGGACGGAAGCCCAACTGAATACAGTGCACAAACATGAAGCCATATGAAAGGTTTCAGTCATATTTAAGGTTCAAGGAAACTTAGCAGCTTGAAGACTAGCTCCTGACTAAGCTGGAACCAAAGAGGGCAAGTCTTTTCAGGAAGTTTAAACCTGTACTTTTTACATGATCTGCGTGAATGAAGACTCTATTAAACCTGATTAAGTTGCAAAGTTTGGCAATGCAGGAACTAAAATTTCCCTTAGTGCCCTAAGATAAAATTGCAGGAAAAGTCTTGCTTGGCGTTTATTCAGTCTTGTTTGGCTTTTATTCAGTCTTGTTCCGAATGGCTGCATCACCAAGGGATTTTGCTGTTAACTTTTAAAAATCTATGCTGTGTGTTAAAAGGGTTGGTTTGGTTTTGTTTTGAAAGGCTTACAGATCAGCTCACTTGAATGACAGAAGCATACCCCTTACATAAAGCCCATCTTGCCAGATTTCAATCATCGATGCCAAGTATGAGAATGTTAAATTCTTCTGAAGAAATCTCCAGAATTTTTAGCAGGGGCAAAACATTTTTCTCTAGTAGAAGTCTCTGCTAAAATTTCTCATGTGCATAAGAAGTGAAAATGGAATAATTATAATAAAAATTATAGATAATCTCAAGACCAAAAGGTGCCTATGTGGAAGAATATCCCTGTTCCCCAAATTATTAACTATTTTTTGAAAGTCAAAATTTCTCTGCTGTCTAAGTTAACAAAATATATATATATTTTTTTTTACAGAACAGAAAAGAATTTCAGGCTTCTCCAGCAAAGTGGACAATACATAACTGGAAGAAGAATGCTTAGCAGGCTGTTTTGTTGAATAGGCATCAAGGATAGGAAAAAATACAACCTTGTTATCATTTCTACACATCACCTATACACCTTGATGACAATAGACACAGCACTGATGTTATCAGACCTTGAGGAATAAATTAATTATTTGGAATACACAATGGTACAAAACAAAAGGGAAAGTAAATTAATCTTCTAACACCACAAGAGGTGAAGCAGAATCCTTAAAACAAGAAGAATTCCAAACCTCTGCTCTTTTTTTCCCCAAAACCAAACCCGAATGTTTTTTCAGGTTACAATATTTCTGTCACTTTCTCCAATTCGCTAGCACTGGTGTAGGAAGGGATATGTGCAATATAGAGAGCCTGCTTTCACCAGTGAGGAAATTAGCCCTCCATCGTTTGAGAACTACATTTTCCTCTTGCCTTTTACCTGTCCCAGCACAGACACCAAAGTGCCACTTTCTGTGGCACCTGTTAGACAACAGGTCTAGACAACTGTATTTCTGTGGCACTTTCCAACGTATGGGAGAAGGTGTCCTTGAGAGCACTGGTGTGTTTTGGCTGGGCAGTACAGGCAGATGCATCCAGACAGGTGTAATTTTGCTTTGTCCATGCTTCCCGGTGGCTGGAAGCCAGCCAGCTCTCGTCAGGATGCTGTGCAGAGCACCAGCAGCTCACGCTGCCGCCGTCCATCCGCGCGTGCCCACGGTTCTTTATTTGAAAGCCTCGAAGTGTATCACAGAGGTGCACACATTGCGTTTTACTAGACCCAAAGGCCATCAAGGTGTAGAGTTTGTTTTCTAGACCACCTCGTCTGCCTTCCTGGGAGCCACGTCCCTGCAGCAAGTGGGTGGTGGCACTGGGTCTCCCAGCACAGATCCCCGGGCTGCTTCTGCAAATTGTGCTGTGCCCACGCACCCTTTGATGGGGCAAACACCCGTGCTGATCTGCTTCCCCAGTAGCGCTGGCAGTGTTGGGACACAGCACTTCTTATCTCCACTGCACTTCTGCTGTCACTTACCTCTGCAGCCATCTCAAGACAATTCAAAACGCACCCGGTGAGCCTGCCGTGGCAGAGGCAGGTGGCTTTTATCTGTCCGTTGCTGAATTCTTTCATGGAAGGCTATATCTGGAAGAGTCCTTTAGCTTCACCGAGCTAACTAATGTGTTCAATCAGCGAGCTTTCCCACTTGAACAACAACTCTCTTGAACAACAACAACATTCATATACTGAATTTTGAGAGACTCTACTGTTAGGTTGTTTTCCAATCAAGACCTGGCCATTTACTTACAATTTTCTTGCATAATTTTCACACCATAATGAGTCTCTACCTCTCACACTTAGGTAACCAATATTCCTTGATAAGTTCATGGAATGGGCTTCACCGAGTCTTTTGAAATGCTAAATAAACCTAGTAAGATCCACACCAAACCCTTATAATTATGATAAAAAGCATGTGAAGTTCAGGTTTGTGAAAGCTATTGAGAAAATCAAGGGAAAAATCAATGCTAAAATCTTGCTTTTATGCATTTCACTGGTAATTGGGCCATTAGAAGTAGTAGTAAAAGAATTAAGAATTGCACATGATTATTCTGCACAGACAGCAATATCCAAGACTTGAAATAACATCTTCACCTTGAACTGTTGAAATGCCGAAGTATTTTGTTGGAGGACCGGAAAGTTAAAAACTGAGGTCAGAAGGTAAATTTTCAAAGGATCAATAAAATGCTGTATTAAAATTCAGTTTATTACATGAATCTTTTCATTTCTGAATGCAACATAACTTATTTTTTTGGAAATATTCTTCAAATTAAGCCTACAATATACACATTTTTTGTGAACATTTCTGTGAACGTCTCGTGAACATTCATAAGTTTTTGAGAATATTTCTAGTGACAACTCCAAAGAAAATTTGTAGAAAGTCTAGGAAAGGAAGTAAACACAAGCAAAGCAAACTATTCCAAAAATTCAAGCAGGATTGTTTGGTAATTTTCCATTTCCAAAAATAACTAACTAATGAGGACTTTGGTATCTCAGATTTCACTATCAGTATTGCAAGGTACCTTGAGAAATTATAATGCTCTCAATTTATTGAATATATACTGCAGAGGAGATGGACATCTGTTTTGCCTGGAATTTTTTTTCTCAAGTCATTCTTTTCCAAATTTTCACAGAAAAGGTCAATTAAACCAATGGTATTGAATACATGTAAGAATAATTAAGACCTTTCTATTGCTGAAAGTGATTCCTCACTGAACAAATGTACTGACGCCTTTGACAGGTATCCTTAATAAGAAAAATCACCCATTGGCCAGAAAGGCCACGTAAAGTCTACACTTCTCTCTGAACAGCAGCTGCAAAGCCTTGAGTAGGCTGTACAATGTGAATTTTAACAGCAGCAAACTGAAACCCAGAGCACATTAATTTTCCAATAATCCCTGCAGAGCATGTGTGTATCTCTGCTTCCCAATGAACTACTCATCTTCTCTGTTTCCCAAAGGGCCACTAATCTGAGGAGCCGATAAGCATCTTGCCCAAGGCCAAGAAGCAAACCAGCGGCAGAAATGGTGAAAGCACCTGGAGAATTTTGACAGACCTGTGTTTTAACACCCAGGCCACCTTCCACCTTCTTATTTCAACAGTGGTGGAGAGCTGCTCAGATCTAATTTGAGATAGGGTAAGACTGTAAGAGCATGACCATGTTAAGAAGCTCTGTTTTCTTTCTTACACTGCAGTTTCAGGGGCATGCTACTCCTCCAGTGGTCAACATTTTAGAAAGGTAACTGGCATAAAATTAAACCTTTTAAATTGGCTAAAATGTTGCTGTTTCTTGGGTGTTAAAACATTTTCTTGTGTAAAAAATTACACACATTTCAGCATGGTTGCATGAAAATGGAAAAATGTTGCTCCCACACTGATTAACTCAGCATCTTGTTAATCATTGCAATGTGTATCATTAATTCATTATTCAGCTGTGGCGATGTGATGTGTTTTCCCTATGACAGCCCAAAATACATAGTGAGTATACGAGTATGTAGTGAGATAAATTATGCTCAGTTTTCAATATTTTATCATGATAAAGGAAGCTCTAAAACAACATTATCTGACACATAAGATGTAGCAAAAAGTTGAGGCACAACAGCCATCATTATAAATGTTTATAGACATATCTAAAGTCTTATCTGAAGTTCATCCTGTTAAAGGACATGTTTTATGTTGTACAATTCCTCTTAGAATATCAATCTAATAAGCACCAAATGAGGCTGAAGACAATGCTGTTATAAAAAATGGAGAAAAATGATTAAAATGTGATAATTATACTGACAGCTTATATGCTCAATCTAATCAACCAAGCTTCCAATTTGTCATAATGTACACTCACTCATACATTATTGCTTAATTATAGCAACACTTCTATTTTGAAAGGCTGTCAATCATGCAAATGCCCATAATTTTTCTCTATTTGCATTGAAGAGATATATTTTTAGTTCAGATCCAAAGCCCACTGTGAACCTGAATTAACCCCAGCTCTTTCTTTTGTTTGCAATGCTTATCCCTGTTTATTCCACGTTTTCTGTATGTGGTAGTTTATGCTGTGTGATTTGCTGCTTTACAGTTCATCGGGTGCTGAAGAGATTTTTGAATCTCACCTCTGTTCCTGAAGTGTGGTCTCAGCGATGTGTGTGTTCTTAGGAACTGCAGACTCGAGCTTAAACTATTCAGGTTTGATGTGAATAAAATTACCAGACAATCTTTTATTCAGTTCTGGATTTTTCTTATTAGTCCTGCAGGAACGGGAAGAGAGCAGAGAACCTTGGCGTGCTTATAAGGGTAGCCCTGCCAAAATCAGTGGGACTAGTTGAGGGATATAAGATCTGAAAAAGTGTGAACAGACATCCTTAATAAACACCTCAAAATACGGCTTCTGATGCACATTACATTCTGAATTGCTCTTACTCTGTGATTATTTTTTTTTTGCTTAAACATTTTATTTACATATCTTCAAGAACTTCTGCTCTCTTCTGTCCTCCGTCTCCTCTGATTTTCTGCTCTAGAGCATAGAGTGGAAGAGAAATCTGGCAGTTTATGAGAGCACAGAGCAACACAGCAAGAGAAATGCTTAACAGGATGCATCACTGGTGGTAACAAAGAGAAAACTTAAAGAAGTTGGCATAATTGTGATATTGGGAGCTCTAAGGCAACAAGGGAAGCTGAGCAGTGCTATCAGCAGGCAATCTTTTGGTAGTGCTCTTACACAATTCAGCATTGAGGGTTAAACCCACTGTCTTGCATTTTGGCATCCTCCTGAATTATATCTCAAGCAGCATATGCACTGAGAATACAAGGAACTAAGCACATAACACATTCTGCCATTCTACAGCAATGATCTTCTGAACACATACAGCTTGCAGCAGCCTCTGCAGGACTTTTTAACCAGCCTGGGAGACAGCCCTTCAGAGTGAAGTTCAGGTAGGGAGAATGTAGCCACTTACATTAGTCAGTATTGAGACATTGACAATATATGATTTCTGGTTGAATTTATTTTTGTTTCAATTCAAATGATGCTTCCTCCACACCCTCCTTTGTTTTAAATTAAGCAGTAGTATCTCAGCCCAAACATCAGTCTGATCAGTACAGATCTTGTGTGAGGCTGCAGGTGCCTAATGCACTAGGTGGAGAAGCGTGGCACACTTTATCAAGTGAGTTGACTACATAGAGAGCTATGAGACCCCAGTAGAAATCATCCCCCTGTTCTAGGCAGTTGCCTCTCTGGCATCACATACTGTAACTGTGCTTTGCTTGCTGCTGCCCTTGCCAGTGTTCAGGAATCAAGAGCTTTCCCAGAGCAAACCTCCACCAGGAAATATCTGGAAACTCACAATCTCTGGCCAACTAAAACTTGTCCAACTCCACAATGAGACTGGACCAAGCAGTTGCTTCTACACTTTTTATGTGTATATATGTGTGCATGTTTGTAACTAATAATTGCTGCATAATACATTATTCAGCTTAACTTTTTTTCCTCTTATAAATTCTTATGACACTTTTATATTTGAAAATCTAATAATTTCTTACTTATATGTTTTATATGCAGTACATAAACATATTCTATTTGAGCTTTAGATGGTAAAAAACCCAACCAACCAAAGAGTAATTCAAAATAGCAGTTCAGGGGAGCAAAGAAATTAAAAAGAAAAGACAAAATCATGGTATTGGGCTATGAAAAATGTCAAGTTATTCTTCGAATGTTGGCTCAGGAAAATCTCAATACATTTCTGGTAAATGAGGCATGAAGAATATTCTTTAAAATATGGTGTCCAGGAGATAGTACTACACAATATTTTATCCTAATGGCAAAATATAGTACTTTTAAAAGCTTGAACTTTAAATCAAACACTTTGGGGAGGACATGGCCAATCTCTTAGTTTTTCAAATATAACTTAGAATTAATGTGAAGATGAGATAGTAAACCATTTCTAGGAGCTTACTTGGTTAAAGTCTCTTATAAGAGTGTCGCTTATTCTCTAATTAGTAGGCAGGCAAAGTGAATGGTCTTCCTATATCATTTCTACTTCTCCAAAACTTCATATTCCTTGTCTGGAGTCATTACTGTCATATATGGTCAAGATAATCCCTGGTGAACATGCTCATAAAGGTTGCACTACCTCTGATTTGATACAATTATTTGGATGGCAAAACTATAATATTTGTCACGCTTACAGAAATTACAGCAGAAGATAAACAAAAAGACAACACCATAGCATCCCTTTGAAAGGCAGAATATTTTATTAATTCTAAATAAACAGTGTGGCAGAAGTCCATTTTGTTCATGATTATAATTTATTTTGAAGACATTTTTCTTCCCTATTTGCCATTCCTTCTTACTTTAAAAGATGTCTACAATATGTTCCTCCTGAGACAAGTTGTTGCCTAAGTTTTCATCCATCTCAAGCAAAACCAAATATGAGACACTTTTTTTTTTATAGATAACAATGTCAAAATGTATGTTTCTCATGCACATACTTATTTAGAGGACAGTAGTGCTAACACTTACCATTCTTTAAATCTTTCCACTGGAAGCAAGAGGGTGCAAGTCATTTCATCTCTTGTGAAGTAGCTTCAAAATTTTGCTCAGATAATAGCAAGTTACTATTACAAATTTACCATTTATGACAGTAGAAAGTTCTCATGACAGACTGTCTCTTTGACTTTTGGGAAGACCCGAATCTGTTAGATTTCTGAGCAGGTTGTGAGGAAGAGATAGTGACAAGTCTTTCCTAAACTGGCAACTCAGTGTACAGATGAAGGATACAGTTCTTGCATAGGTGAAATGGGGTTTCTCAAAGATTGCCTCTGGAAAAGTTTTGTGTCATTTTTCTGGTCAATGTCCTTTACTTCCACTTGACAGAGCACGCAGTTTTAGGAGGGACTCCAAATCTAGCCATTTTGCACTTGATTTCATGCTGACAGCTACAACGTACCAACTGTTGAGGCTACTTGGATGTCAAACATTTCTCCTGATTCCTCTGGTTATTCTATATGTTTGGAGAGAGGTCATTTCTGTTTGGCTTTACTATGTGTTAAAACACAAGAAAACAATAATCCTTTCAGAAAAGGGGTCATAGCTTTAAATTGATAAGTAGGCTGAATTGAATTAATTAGTTTTTCATTAATAATTCTGTTTGAAAATACCTTGTTAAAGTGTTTGGTAGGTTGCCCATCCTGTCTTATACATCGTTTCCCTTTTGCTCATCCTTTTCAGCCTTCCTGAGAATTTTTTCTTCTTTTCATTTCTAAAATAGCGGTATACGAAGGTGTGTAATGTGGAAGTCTGCTACGCTACAAGCTCTCTAAACAAGGACCTACAGCCGGTTGGCTATTGGTATAGGATGTTGACACTCTTTTTGTCTGCCTGTCGTAGGCATGTGTCATCACCCTGCTTACCTCCTCTTTTACATCTCCAAAATGGAAAACACTTATTGGCAAAGTTTTCCAAACCTTGCTTATCAAATGAAGGAAAGCTTTCATCAGAACTTAAGGGCTTTTTACCTGTAGACCAGTCACCATGCAGAGAAGTAATTTGTTCCAAGTGACATAGTGTCAGTACCCTGCAACAGCAGCCAGAAGACATTTCTGGTCTCTCCCTGCAGCCACTGCTCAGGATTGACAGCAAACAGCTCTGACATGCTCCTCAGTGCTTTAATATGATGTGCAAGTACTGCACATCATATGTCCAAACAACATGTTACATCAGTAACTTCAGAAAATCTGCCTCCTAAGTTTGAAACAGCTGAAGTCTGTTTATAATATGGACAAAAATTTCACGAGTACCTTATTTTTCTCTGTTTGTTCATTAGACCATCTCAACACCTGTATGGTCATTTTATAGAGTAGCATCTGGGCTCTTTCTCCAGTCATTTTTCTGAGCAGAGTTGAAGCAACAGCTTTTCCAACCTTCCTTTTTACCAGAGTCATTAACAAAACAGGCCTCCCTTGCTGTGAAAAAATAGTCTATTTAGATCACTGAATAGTCTCCCTGTCCTTCTAGGCAGTGCTAAACCCTACATTTTCCTATACTCTTTGGGAAATAAGCTGTCACATTTTACTTCAAAACTAATGGAAGAGTGCTAGAGCCAAATCTTGCTCTTAAAAGGCTAATGTAATCTATTTCATAGGACCATGACAAATTACTGAAATAAGGTATGTTGGTAATATTTGACAGAGAAATTTGCCCAGGACCTAACTCAA